>NC_048899.1:24578410-24580552 GCF_011077185.1 Oxyura jamaicensis
AAAAAAAAAAAAAAAAAAAAAAAAAAAAAAAAAAAAAAAAAAAAACAGCTTTTATGATTGGCTGAATAGAATTTGGGAAGGCTGGGCTTGGATGCAAGGTGAAACATTAACTTTTATAGAAAAGTTTCTCTGCTTCAACATTACACAGTAGTGGTATTTGTGCTTGTTAATCTCTTTAAACAGGGTGAAAAGCTGTATGTGAGCTCTTTTACTATAATTTGTACCTTAATATTACACTATTGTACTGGTTAGCTTTCTTATACTGCATCTCCAAGATAGGAGATACTAAAAATCTTAAATGCCTACTTTTAAGGTGTTCATGTTAATGTATGTGTGGAATCTTGCATCTTTTGTGTCACAATACTGTGTCTTCATTAGTGCCCAATTAACTGGCTCTTCTCTTTGCTTCTAATACAGAATCCTTATTATTTTCTCAAGTCTACAGGTTCCTTGAAAACTCTACTCCAAGTGCTCCTTTACCTTTCCTTTAACTCGCCACCTCATATCTACCTGCCTGTTTTTAAAGTTACAAACTTCAGGCTGAAGACTTTTCTCCCCTCTGGCAAGGATGAAGTTTGAAAGCTAAGGCATTTTTTTAAAAAACACAACTTTGACGTATTCAGCTTTAACACCGACTACTGTAACATAAATAAGCAGAACGATTACTAGGTCAAATAAAATGACATAGTATGGAACCACAAATGATTCGTTAGAACTGAAATGATGGGTTTGTCTTACCTGTGGAAGTAAACTTTCTGGAGAAGGGGCTGTAGCTTAGTGTGCAGTGAAATCCTCACAGGGACTGAGGCTTATAAAGGCTGTTGTGGTGCAAAAGCTAAATGGGACCTGACTTGGTCCCAGTGGTGAAACACGGGAACCTCAAAACGGGTTGTCCCGTTACCTGAGCAGTGCTCTGTTGATGCCCGATGTAGTGTGGCAGATGTAGGTGGGTCAGGCAGGGGCCTGCTTCTGACACCTACCTCCTCAGTCGTTTTCTGTCACGTGGAATTACTTTGAAACTTGTCGAGAGCCGTCCTTCTCCCTCCACTTTATTTTACAGTTGCAAATTTGTTTGAAAAAGTGAGTTTTTTTTCCTAGGGGTTTGGAAAGACCTCCAAAGGGGGGCTTTGTGCACAGAGCAGGACCCATCCCGCCTCACAGCGCCCTGGAGCATCCATTCTCTGTCCATCCCCAGTCCAGTGGCTGACCAGAGAGCTCCCGAGCCCGGCGCCCCTCCAGCAGTGGCGGTGCTGTGGGACAGCCCCAAAATGGCGCACCGCTCCCCGAAGGTGTTATTTGTAAAAACAGCTCCTGTCAGGGAGGGAATCGTGAGGACAACCTGTAGCACAGCACCTGACAGGCCCACGCACCGTCGGTGAGCATCGCTGTGAGAACCGCGTGCACATTTTTGGTGAAAACCGTTTATCCGTGTGTTTATGACAAGGGAAGAGGCCGTGAGGTAGCGCCTCATCGGGGGGGGGGGGGAACTCAGTCAGCGCCTCGCCCTCCCGCGGCACCCAAAGGGTTAAACCTCCTCCCTTTCCCCTTCCCTTCTCCCGCGTTCATTGGCGGGCCGGCCGGCGGCGGCGTCCAATGGGAGCCTGCGGCGGCGGGGGGCGCGCCAATGGGGGCCGGCGGGGGGCGGGGCGGGGGCCGGCGCGGCCGGCGCCCGGTTGAATGGGGAGTACAAAGGGGCGCGGGGCGGGCGGGCCGGGCTGTGCCGCGCCGGGCCGTGCCCGTCCCTATCCCGGTCCCCGTCCCGGTCCCGTTCCCGTTCCCCATCGCGGTCCCGGCCGTGCCGCTGCGGGAGGGCGCGCCGAGCTCTCCCCTCCCTGCTATTTTTTTTTTTTTCCTTTTCCCTTTTTCTCCTTTTTTTTTTCTTTTTTTTTTTTTTTCATTTTTTCATTTTTTTTCCCCCAGCGTTGCCTGCTGTATGTGCATGAGCATTGCGGCTGCCGCCCGCCCTGCCGTGCCGCCGGGGCTGCTCCGGCCTCGCCTCGCCTCCCAGCGGCGGAGCAGCGCCGCCGCCAGCAGCAGCAGCAGCACCCGCCGCGGGCAGGCTCCCCCCGGGCAGGGGATGCTCCCGCCGCCCGCCGCGGCCCCGGCAGCCAGAGCCTGAGCCTGAGCCTCGCCGCCTTCCCC
>NC_048899.1:24580952-24588967 GCF_011077185.1 Oxyura jamaicensis
GCCCGGGGCCGGCGCGGCGCGGCGAGCTGCCATGCGGCTCCCCCGCCGAGCACCGAGCCCCCCGCGGCCGCCCCGCAGCGGCTGAGGGCGCCCTGCCCTGAGCAGGGGATCCCCGGGTCCCCTCCGCCGCGCTCCGGCCCCCCTCCGCCGCCCCCCGGGTGTGGAAGCAGCGGGGCCGCCGATGGAGCCAGCGCTGCCCTGAGGTCCCCTCCGGGATGCCCCGGCTCTAGGGGACGCTGCGGAGACTTTGGGGTTTTTGGCTTTTTTATTTTTTTCCCTATTTCCACATCGATCTCCCTATCTTTTTCTTTCCCTTGTTGTGTTTTGGGGTTTTGTCCCCCCTTGGTCTTCCCTTCTGGTGTGAGGGAGGCCCCTGCCCGCTGCCCCTTCCCGCAGGGCATGTCCCGGTCCAACAGCGTCAGCCCCCCGGGCTTTGGTGGCCCCGCGCCCTGGGCAGGCACCGAGCAGCACCGCTCGGCCTGGGGCGAAGCGGAGGCCAGGGCCAATGGCTACTCCTACCCACCGCCTCCGAACCGGTCCTCAGGCAAGAAGGCCTCCCGCATGTCGAGCAGGTGGCGGAGCGAGGAAGACTACGAGCCCCAGGCGAGCCGGAGCCGCGGGGAGAGTGGCTGCAGGATGATGAGCTTTAGGTCCAAATCCGCTTGGCAGGAGCATGGTGACGAAAGCCGACGTCACCGGTCCCGCCACCCGCCTGGCGGTGATTCCCCCGCTGCCCCCAACAATGCCAGCCCCCGGCAGCTGGGGGAGCAGGGGGAGGTACGGCCCCGGTCCGTGGAGCTGGGGCTGGAGGAGAGACGCATCAAGGCCAAGATCGAGGAGCTGGAGGAGGAGGACGGGGACGAGGGGGGCTCCGAGGCGGCCTTCTCCATGGGCAGCTGTTGCAGCAGCCTGCTGCAGATCTTCAGGTCCAAGAAGTTCCAGTCGGAGAAACTGGAGCGCCTCTATCAGCGCTACTTCTTCCGACTCAACCAGAGCAGCCTCACCATGCTCATGGCCGTGCTGGTGCTGGTCTGCGTGGTCATGCTGATCTTCCATGCTGTGCACGGCCGCTATGAGGTATCCTACGTCGTGGTGCTCTCTCTGGCCATCCTGCTGATGGTGGTGCTCTGCATGGTGTGCAACCGCAACGACTTCCACCAGGACCACATGTGGTTGGCGTGCTACTCTGTCATCCTGGTCATCCTGGCTGTGCAAGTGGTAGGGGTTCTGCTGGTGTGGCCCAGGAGCGCCTCGGAGGGCATCTGGTGGACCGTCTTCTTCATCTACAGCATCTACACGCTATTGCCCGTGCGGATGAGGGCTGCGGTCATCAGTGGGGTGGTGCTCTCCGCCATCCACCTGGCCGTCTCCCTCAAGATCAACGCGGAGGATAAGTTCCTCCTAAAGCAGGTAGGCAAGCCCCCAGCCTGTTCGTTCGTGTGCGCACTTGGCAGCCCCAACCTGCCCTGGAAGAGCGAGGATGGTGGGTTTGGCTGCCTGTCCTCCCCAGCCCCGAGCGACCTGCTGCTCGGTGGGATGTTGTGCTGCCTGGTAGTACCCTCTACCCTTGCTTTTTTATAGCTGTGTGTTTCCTCAGTGCTGGTGTCTCTAAGGCTCTGAACATTTAGGAAACCTGTCCGAGGGGTTTCCAACGCCCACTGTTGTGGTATGTGGCTGGCCAGCCCCTGGTGCCCTTCAGCTGTGTTTAGTGTCAACATCTCCATGCCACACGCACCTGTGGCACGGTGTCCTGCGGGCTGCCGGGTCACCAGGAAACAGACGTGTGGAAAGTCTCATGATTTCTGTCGGGTAGAGGCTATCCTCGTGTGTAACTCCGGGGGCTAAATTCACATCAGTGCAGGGCTTTCTGAGGTGTTGGGGAGTGTGCTCCAAGGAAATGTTGAATAAGCTTTTGGTTTACCAGGAGGGTGTTTGCTCTGAGATGTGCTGGAAATGTCGACGGTGAGGAAGCCCAGAGTTCATGTGCAGCTAGTAAAAAGTAAAGATGTATAAAAGCAGATGATTATTTAGCTGTGATACCGTATTTAACTGGAACAGCTCAGTTCACAGGGACAATAAGACTACTGATGGATGCATTACAGTGCAATTTTTAATTACCGTATCTGTATAAACAACAGCAATACAAGGTGCCACTCTTCTTTACAAAGCAAAGCAAGCGGCCATGGGGGTCATACGCTACCAGCTCAGTAAGCACCCTGGTGATCCCAGAACCAGCAACTGAAAACGTTGCAAAATGATAAACACCAGCCCTCTGAGGAGCAGGGGTCTGAGCAAGCAGGAACCTGTCACAGCCAGCCTGGATGCTCGTGTGTTTGTTAGCACCAGGAGTTCGGCAGCCTACCGACCTGTCGTATCACACAAAATTCAGCCTCGTGTTTGCAGCGCCTGCCTTGAGCGTGACCATGAAGTTGCTTTGAGTTCCACCAACTGCAGTGTCAGGAAAAATTCTAGGGCTTTTTTTCCCCCTGTTAATAAAACTCCAGTATGCTCAGGCTGTCACTACTTCGCTGTACGAAATATCCCTTGAAATTATTATTGCATTCCCCCCCCCCCTATTCTCTTCTCCCCCCGCTCCCTGCCCAGTTAAGCCTGCTCAGACAGTTTCTGGCTTTGTTCTTAGCTTGTTACAGATATTTTTATAAACTGCACATGGCATATTTTCTTATACTTGATATAAATGACTTTTTGTGCATTTCCAGCAGAGCATACACTGTAAACGGGACTGTTACTGTTTTTTCTGCTTGACTTGGAAAAGTTTGCTAATGCCAGAAGTTGCTCACCGCCGCTCTGGTCTGACAGTCTTGTGCATGCTCTTCCCTGCATACACTGAGACTTGTCTTCTTGAATTCAGTATGTTCAGAGACCGTGTTCTTACATAGGAAGGCAAAATCATGATGAAGACCAAAAGACTTAATCTGTTACAAGTTGATTTTTGAGGGTAGTGATGAGCACAACGTATTGTCACGGTGGAAAAGCATCGGTAACTGTATCTTAATGGGAAGGAGCCTAAATGATCGACTCCATCAATGGAGAACTTGGGATGATTACAGCTCAGGATCACTAGACTAACTCCCTCCTCCCAGCACAGCAGGTTTATATGTAAAAGGCTAAGCACATGAATAAATGTGAACTTGTCGAAGGTAAAAGCACAGGCAGGAGGGGGTGGTGCAGTGTTCACAAATCTGTGTGCCACAGTTGTGTTCCCTTTCGTGCCAAAACTGGGTTCTCCTGCAGCTTCAGAAAAGTGTTTAGTTGATGAAGAATATCTTAGGAGTCCTCTTACTTTGTTTTCAAAGACAGCGTCTCTCTCCACGTTGCACTTTTCTACTTACCCCAAGTGCCGGTCTCTATCTTACTGTGGTCTCCTCTGGCACAGCTCTGCTGAATCCAGCAGGGCTGCACAAGGCCAAGAATCAGATTCCTTGCACATTTGCGTATGAACGTGAGCTGCTATCTCTGGCTGATAGAAAAATCTGTTCCTACAGAGCACATTGCCTCACAGCTACGAGCAGGCCTTTCTCACTGGGGCTGCGTTTGTTGCCATGGAAATGTGGCGCATTCAGCTCTGCCCCACTGAAGCACATGAGCACTGTTTTTCCCTTCAGACTCATGGGTGAAGGTGGATGAAGGCCGGATAAAATCGAGAGGAGGGGGTTAAGTTGTTTTCAGTGGCTGCACTCCGACAGTCACATCAGCCCGGGTTTCGTGGAGCAGAAGTGGATACGCATGCATCTGTGACTGTGTGACCAGATGGTTCTTTATCCATAGCATTCGCAGGAGAGAAAGGCAGTCTGGGATGTGTGTCCCCCAACCTCTTCTTGTCATGGCATTTTTAACCATAGTACTGAAGCAAGTTATTCTTTGTGAGGTCATGTTTTCTTCTAATCTTCTCCCCGTTGCTTCCCAGCAAGGAAAAATCAGACACTATAATTCAGATCTCAAGTCGGGTGACTCTTGCATAGATGTCTGCACGCTTTTATGAGGCTCGGGAAGCCCGTTAAAAGCCTCACTGCTTCTCTTGAGAAAGACGGTGAAATTCTCGGTTGTTGGTCCCATCTGGGAGAAAGGCAACTTGCTGGATTCCCTCTCTGAGGATGCACGATTTTATTTGTCTGAATGACCTTGCTCCTAGCACTCCTGGACTTCTCTGTCACCAGATGTTGTGTTCTGCAGTGATGCTAGTCAGGCTGGTGTCTTTAAAGGCAGAGCCCTCCTTATCCGTTGCTTCAGGAAAGGATTAAGGCACACCACTGTTTCTGAATTGGTAAAGTGGCAGGAATAAAGGTAGCTGTGATTGTTCCCTCTCAGCTGAGCTGCTTTTTAACAATTCTGGGGTCAATGGACTTTGAAAAGCAGCTCTGGCTTCTGCCTGCTGACTGGAGGAGCCTGGGGCCTGCCTTTCAAACGAGCAGCCTGAGTACCCCTGGCAAAAGCAGTGGGTGTACGTGGTCCCTCCGTGAGTCTGACCGGGTACAGGCGATGATCCTGACTTCTTGAACTGATGTAGGACTGGAACAAAACACGACAATTAGTGTGAATTATTGCATTAATTTCAAAAGTTATCCCCTGCTGAGTGAGGGGATAAGAAGAAATTGTTTGAGAACTTACCTCCAAAGACTGCTGCTGGAAGCAGAGCATACTGAATGTCTGACACTCCTCCAAGTACACATCTTGATCACTTAAAGGTTTTTGTGTACCTGAGATCAATTAATTCGAGAAGGACTGGGTTTGGATTCACTGGGGAGGGGATGACTGCATTTGTCTTCAGGTTTGTGTCCTTGTGTTATTTTGGGAAAGATAGGGGTTACAAATGTGTTTCAGTGCACACTGGTCTGTCTTCCCCTTCCTGTACTCATGCTGTATCTTTTTAGACTTTTCCATGTGGTGGTAGTGATATGTTTCTGGGCTCTGAAAGTAGTCAACTCCAAGCTTCATGTGAGAAGTAAATGCCAATAAAACTGTCAAATACTTACCTGAGAAGGAAACACGTTATTTATCAATAAACTGCCTTGTATTCACAACAAAGTTGATACTGAGGTTTGTTCCATGTCCCAGAAGAAACAGACCACCTAACTAACCCACAAACTGCACAGACACATGGGGGGAACTTGCAGCGTATGGGTTGCAGATGCTTCACTGTGGTCATGTGAGTGGACCAGTTGCCCTCAGCACAGCAAGGCTTGAGTAAGCCCTGGCATTTCTGTCAGGCTAGGGGCAAAGGGACAGGGAGTTTCACAACAGAGTTTGTTGGGCTCTGAATCAGGGCTGAAAAGGGATGGGGATGGTGTGTGGGAGGGATGGGGGACCAGGAACGAAGGATAAGAATGCAATATACAAACATCAAACAAGCCTGTGGACTGAGGTTAGATTTATTCCTGTTTTCCCATCCAAACCTGTTCTATTGTAACTTTTTGAGGTTCCTTGTTCAAGGATACAGTTAAGGCTTTGTAGTTTATTAACTCAGTGTGAGTGGGTGACTGTTAAGGTACCACAAAAACAGAAGACTGGGAAAGATGTATCCAAGTTTTTTTGGGTGTGTGTTTTTGGGTGGTTTTTTTTTGGTCTTGTGTCTGTAACCTCACTGAAAGAGAAACTGAAAACCTCAGATCTCTTCCCTCCCCAAATACTACTGCAAACCTTCTGCAAAGGCTTTCTAATAGCACAGTTGTCAGCAGCTGCCCCAGCACACAGCTCTTGTTTTTGGCACTCCGATTCAAGGCTCCTGATGTTGAGCTCCTTGTTGCTCGGTCCCTTTCCATACGCCTCCATCATAACAACATTACATGAGTACTCCTCATCCTTCACTTCTGAGAACTGTGTGTGTGTTGGCCTTTCTCCATGTCAGTCCATGTTAATGATACACGATTGATCCCACAGCTGCACAGTGGCTCTTGAAACTGTGGTGTTTCAGTTTAACCATTTCTAGGAAGATGTTGGTATGAAAACGCGTCTTTTTCCTTTCCCTAGATAAACTGTCACTTCAGCAGAGCTAAAAACATCTTACTGTAATAGGGTATTGACTTGTGGATATATTCTAGCATTTCGTAAAGATGCTTTTTAGATGCAATTCAAATGGCATTCAATGAGAAGCTAGTCACATAGCAGGAGATGTAGTACTGCATATTCCAACTGAGCTGCAGCATGCTTAAGATATGTAGATAATGACTGATTTTGAGACTAACAGATTCTCAGAAGTGTTACCAAGTCACTGTATTGCATTTTCATTGTCTTCTAGTGGCATTTATTCACAAAGGAGGAGAAATGTGCTACCTGAAATGCAGGTAGATCCGTTTGTCACTTTTTAATTTTTTTAACAGTTGCATGCTGCCTCTTTTACTTTTGTGTGCCTGGAAAATAATTTTGAGTAATGCTTATTCAGGATGTAATCTTACCGTGTGCCTCACAGCACTTAATGTCCCGCTCTGCATAAGCACGGTAGAGCTGCTCGTGCAGGGAGATGTGCTCCGGCAGCGCTAACAGCTGAAGGCTGACTGAGCCGTGCTTGGACTGAACTTGGTAAAAATTGACCATTTGATGCCTTTAGGTCACGAAAAAAATGGCAGCCTGAAACATTCAGTAGCTGTTGCATTGATAATTGCCTTCCCTTCGCTAACAGAGGTAATTAATTTAATCCCTGAGGTATTGTATATCAATTAGTCTTTATTAGGAACATTGTCGGTATCTCTTGGGAATGGCTGTGTTGCTTGAGGTTTATAGAGGCATGTCTGCTTCTCTTATCTTCTAAATTACCCTGTGGTCCTGCCACCTCCTAATCTTCCTCCCGTGTCACTCCCCTCCTTCCCACCACCCTGATTTTTTTATTTATTTCACTGTAGCGTTCCCCGACACCCATAACTTCTCACGTAACAGTGTTTACCAAGGCCCATGTGCTTAATTTCTCTGTGTTCCTGGTAGGTTTGTTGTCTCAGTAAACTGACCCATTCAACTCACTTTTCTTTGCCTTGTGGTAGCAGTCGCAGTCCCATGGCTGGCATGGAACTTCTGAGTTAAATATGAAACTTGGTGGGGGTGATTTGGGTGCCTTGCTGTGCCAGGTGTGCTAATGCTGGCAAAAAGCTTGTCCTGCTGAGCATCTGATGGGCTGGAAAAGGCAGGGTGTGCTACTTCTGTTTCCTTCTGGAGAGGCAAATATATTTCAGCAAAACATCAGCAGATTTCATCGAGGTGCAGGAGGCAGAAGGACAGCTTTGGGCACTGTAACCCTACAGCGTGGCTGTTGACTTGACCTCATGCTTGCTGGGCTGGGGGCTTTGGTTTGAGCTACGTGTGACCCTGTCCTCTGTCACAGACCTGCCCGAGGCAGGACCTCTTATTGATGTGGTCTTTTGTTACTAACTGCATTCAGGTGGTTTATAAACCTGACCTGCAGTGGAAACAAAATGTTGATTATCCCCATCCTAAAGACTCACTGAAGCTGGTTGTACCCTTCTGTGTGCTGGTTGTACCAGCACTTCCCAAATGTCCTCACGGTGCTGCTGAACTCTGGGGTGGAAGAGGGCTGGGACTCTGCCCAGCTGCAATGTGAACTCTGGACACCAGACAGCTCTCCAAATGCGCTCGCTCTCTCAATTTGGGTCTGATTAGCTAATCTTTCAGTCATGCACCACAGCTCCCTTGAAATCTTTTAAGAAAATTGAAACATTTGCTAACTTTTTTGGCCATTTCAGTAGTGGGAACAGTTATGGTCTTTTGGGAATAGCTGGGTTTGTTTTTCCATTTTGGTAGTGGTTATTACTCTCATCCTCTCATCAAACCAAAAGACCTTTCCTTCTGTCCTGGCACAAGATACAATGAAAAAAAACTTCAGCAGCAGTTGAAACACCAAGAGGTAAAAATCAAAATTATTTTGACAGCAGCTTCCATGTGTGTGGTAAAGTGCTCCACCCTATAGAAGTTAGTTGCTTCTGAGTGAGAACCTGTGCTTTGAAAAGTTCCTGTCCTCCTCTTTTTTTGATTTCTTTCCTTCTTTCTTT
>NC_048899.1:24589067-24826754 GCF_011077185.1 Oxyura jamaicensis
TTTCTTTCTTTCTTTCTTTCTTTCTTTCTTTCTTTCTTTCTTTCTTTTATTTTTCCCTGCGCAGGTGGGTGCGGTTCAGAGAAAATACCCACTTTTGTTTGGGGAGGTGGAAGACAGGGCTCCAAGTTTTGCTACCCTTGGGCAAGGTTTATCTTGCTCTCTGCTTTATACTGTAGGATTTACATGGCACCTTGCACAGGTAATATGTACCCAGAAAATGCAGTGCAGACGAAGCTAGAGTGCAGCAGTCTCCCCCCAGCCTTATAGCTGCTCCAGGATTTCATGATGTGCTACATGGCTATTTTCATGGCCTGCAGTGGTAGGATAGTGACAACGTGTGTGTTTGTGAGGAATGCAAAAATTCACAGCTTCTGGGAAGTGGGTGGGGTTCCTGTATAGCTGCTGAGTGACTTTTTTTTTTCATCTCCTGTGAGTCCTGGGTTTTGATGTGGGATGCACTCAGTGTTAGCTCCTTTACTCCTTCTGAAGTCTAGCCTAGCGATCCTAGCTTGTGATATCTTGCATCCAGGGGATGCTCTTTCTTCTTTTTGTTTTTAAATTGATGATACTTTAAGAAAAACCTTTTTTGTCTTTACCCGAGATGTATCCTCCTGCCAGGAGTTTAAATTGATTCATTATTATGGAGTCCTTAGGCTAGGTAAAAACCCAAGGGGAAATCTCATGTGAATGAAAAAACACAACCCCAAAGATATTAAAAAGGATAATATAGGTATGAGGGGGTGTGAGAAAGAGACAAGAATTTTAATATTTGTCTCCTGAACTCCAAGATGTTCTCGTCTTATCGTAGAAAAGCTTGAGGTTTCGAGTACTTAATGAGATCACACATAAAATGGCTGTCAGGCCAAGACAAGAGGCAAAATGCTTTTTAGCACCTGCGACTGGACCACTCCCAAGAAAATCTGTACTTGATGTTTTATGATGTTGATGAGCTGCCAGCCTCGCTGCTGGTAGGTAGAGGAATGGCATCGCTGATCAGATCTGCAGCAGAAAGCATGGGTTGGTCTTGCTCTGATACTCGGAGCAGTGGACTGAGCACAATTTAAAGCTCTGCCTTTAGCTTCTGGTTTCAAGCTTGCATTTGATGATATGAGAAGCCCTTCTTTCTTCAAAAGCCTGGTGGTTAGACAAGTTTGAGAACTGTTTCAGCCAGACGCATTCAGTTTTGCACTGCAAAGGTGATGCATTTACAAGTGAATTTAGAAGAATTCATGGGCAGCTTTGGCATCACCAACAGTATCCCTCCTAGTGCCAGGCTTGGCTTGCTGATGAAGAGTAGGATTTTCCTTTCAATGTTAGCTGTAGAATGCTTCATGATACCATCATGCTTAGTTCTGCAAATAAAATGTTTGTGTGTGCTTCTCTTTATATCCATCATAAGTGATTAATGCAATTGCAATGCATCTTTTGCTCTCTTCCCTAGACATCAAGAACACAAATCACGTTTGTGTGTTTAAGATGTTATCTGGACTGTCTGTAGTAAATAGCATCAGGCAAATCCAGTGTGCACTGTATGGTCAAAGTTTTATGACTTCTCCTGCTGCATAGCAGCAGAGATGCCAGAAGAGAAGCGTGTTTCAAAGCATCCTCAGTCCTGCCCTGTTTTTCCTCCTTGTTGCCTTTAGCCAGACTGATTCTTCTGCAGTTTGATGGCTTTTCAGGCGAAAAGCTGAACTCTTGCATCTCTTCATGAAAAGTTTTACGCATTCATGCGCTGCCCATAAAAGTTTTTACTGTGAATTGGGCTTTTATGGCACTGCAGTGCTTAGCTGCCATGCTCCCTCCTCCTGGGAAACTTTACTTCTGGGGAGTTGAGTTGAGGATTAAAGCTGCACTACTGATTTAACGTACACATTCCACTAGTATCAGAGTGCATCTTTGTAGACAGTAAACAAAGGACTGTGCTGATGCAACAGAGGAGGAATATAAATGCAGAAAGTTGCTCTCCCCCCCCTCCCAGACATTACAAATTGATCTCTTAAAGCAGCAAATTACGCAAACTGTTTATTCCTTAAACGTGTTTGCAGCTTGTTTAAGACATTCTGTCTCACTTCATAGACAAAAGAAAAGGCTATGACATTGCTTGCAAGAATCTGTCATAAAACATCTCTAATACAGACAGTTCCCTGGCTGCGTTCTCCCCTTCAGAAAAAGCCGTGCCTCCTTCCCTTTATTCCCTTCTCTAGACTAAATGTTACAAGCACTGATTTCTGTGTACCTCAGATGCTGGAAACTGAATTCTTAGAGCTAGCACTGTGGTAAGGGACTACTCAAATCAGTATTTCTAAAAACAGTAGTTTGCCAGTCAGCCCACAGATGACAGAGCTGCTCAGACATGCTTGCTGAGTGATGAATTCTTTCCATTTGCTGGGAGGTACCCGACAGCAGCTTTGTCTGTGTTCTTGCTTAATGTATGGGGATTTATGCACTGAATTACACAAATGGGTGGACCAAGGAATACATGATTAATGAAGATGTTTCCAACTGAATGGGATTTCTTTTTTTTCAGGCAGGTGGTTACTAGTAATCTCACAGAGGAAGCGATGCTGTGTGGTGCCTGCAAAGGAAGATGCTATGCAGTGCGGTGGGAGACTGTGTAATTAAAATGTCATTCTAGCTCTTTAAAAGCTAACTGCAGTCTTTAAAACCGTTAAGCAGGAGGGAGGTTACTAGTGTGGGAACGGCTGTTCTGCAGCGAGCTTGCTGATGGCGAGGCCAGGAAGGACTGCCGACGTCGCTTAGCGCAGCTCGGTGACTGATTCTTCTCTTACGCTTACTGACTTCTGTTCAGATGGCATGGAAAATCGTTTTAATGCAGGACGCACAGTATTTGTCAGCTGAAAAAGGAATCAGCAGCAGTCTCTGAACTGAAGGTGATCCGAACCTCTGCTTCCCCCACCTTAGTAAGACGGGTTTATAACGCCCCGTGGTGGAACATACTGGGGGTATTTTCCTGCTTCGGGTGGCATCGTCTGCCTGAAACATAACACAGATGGTCGTGTTAGTTTGTGAAGGGGCTCTGACATCATGCCCAGATTTCATACTGGGTAATTACGTTCTTGCCTTTGTAACTGTTGTTGAATATGTCATTTTTCTTTGCTCCATTTCTGTTCTCGACTCTTTACCGGTACATGAAAGCACTGTCATGTAGCTACTGCTCATATGTGGGGTTTACTACCGTATCTGAGAAATTTGCAAGGTTGTTGAAAAGCCAGAATAAAATGAGGGACTAGAGCTCAGGCTTGTATCTTCTTAGTCATGTTAGTGTGCTGGAGCAAGTGCCATCCCACTGCTATGACAGATGCACTGACAGTTTTTGAAAGCTGCAGAACTCGAGATGATATGGTTGAAGGATGCCTCTGGAGGTCAGCTACACCATCCCAATCCACCAAGACAAGACTAAGTCAGCCTAAATTGTTTGTGGCAGGTACTAATCACATATTCATCCAAAAAACACCCATCCTTTGTATCCGTGCTTTTTGGAGTCATGAAAGTGCCGATAGGCTTTTTTGTTTTTGTGCCTGTTTTAAGCAAACAAGCAAGCACAGCCCTGCGCAGGATTTGATGAGCAGGTAATAGAGATGCCTATGACCGTAGCTCTGTGGCTGCTCTTAGCTGAAACTGGCTCTTAGCTTCCTTGTTTCACTTTCTTTAGTTCCCACCCCAAGCCTGCCTCTCTCTTTCTGTCATAAATAGTACATTTTATATGACATCTGGCACATAAATGAGGTGGTCCTGAAAGTGCTGCAGTACCAGCAAAAAGCTTAATGCTCAGCTCCTCTCACAGGTGACTTCCCTTTCATCCTGTAGTCCTCCTCAGCTGGTGGAACAGGCATCCTTAGTTAACTACGTTCCTGACCTGTTAGCACTTCAGGGCTGCTCCATGGGCTCTTAGGAGCGTGTGCTTTTTGCAGCCACAGTTGAAATGGCTGTGAAGAAATACTTAAGGAAGTATTTCCTGAAAATGTTTTCATCTCTCATTGGATAAAGTTTGGAGACTGCAATTTTCCCTTCTAAACTAATGTAGATAATGATTATCTGGCTGTAGTCATGACACTGAAGGTTTGTCCAAGTAGTGATGCCCCGGAAAAGTAGCCATAGGTGGATTAGTTAAACCACAGAAAAATACTACATAGAAACTGTTGTCCACTGCTGAAATCACCTTATTCAACTATTGTAGATGCAAATGGACCCAGTTAATTTAATTCACTTCCAGAGGGAATGCAAACTAAATAAAGTCACGCTCATTAAGAAGAGTGTTCACACAGGTTTAAATAATCTTCTTCAATTTATTTTGATGAACTTTTCTGAGCAGACAAATCTTTACCATAATTTCTCCAGGGTAAGACTGGAGCTTGTGTAAGATGGGAGTACTTAATAATTTTGGCTTAGAAAATGGCATATATGAGCAAGGCACAGTTAGAAGAGTGTCGCCTTCTGTGCTTGCCCCTTGGTGTGGGATCCCAGGTTGCCAAACCCTAAAGTGGCAGCCGGTGATGCTGTTCTGGGTCTCACTTTGGAGAAGCTCCCCTGGTTTCCATGAGCTCTTCCTCTGTTTAAACCGCTTACAGCCCCGCACGCACTGCTCACCCAGTGCCTTGCTGCAACATGAGTGTATCTGCTGCGTGTAAAACCTCAGGGGCTGACAGCCCCCCCTGCCAAATCTCCTGCTGGGGATGGGTGGAGAAATGTCGTGCTCCATTCAGGTGGGTGGCACGGTAACTTTGGCTTGGTGGCCAGTGGGTCAGGATGGAGTGGGAGAAAGCGACCGTGTCCTTTCAGTAGAGAGGAAAAATCCTGAAAGGTGCCTTCTGCACGAGCAGGGGTCTTAGGTAGAGCTGCAGTTTCCTGGGCTCAGTTAAAGAGCTTTTGAAGCTTAATGGCCAGGCTACCTCCTTCTCCGTTATTGCCTGTCCCTGCCAGATCTAATAGGAATCTTACCTCTGTACTAACCGTACCCGAAATCCTTATTGCCTTGTCTAGCTTGTATTTAGCACCAGAAGAAATGAATGGGAATCTAAATGTGTTCTGCCAGACACCAAAAATACCTTTTTCCCTCTGGCTGCTTGGGAATTGCCTTAAACTCCCCTCAGGGCTTTTCTGTATGAAGGGAGAGCTGGTGTAGAACAATAGTGATTGATTTACACTGATCAGTCTTCACCTTTCCGAAAGGCTTCTGTCCTACACCAGCCACCCTGCAGTGCACGCCTTTCAGAGGGGTGCTGGTCAGAGATGTCTGCAGTGTCTCCAGTCTCTCCCCAGCCTGACTCCTCTGTGGGTCCTGGGGAAAAACAATAATAAAAAAATAAAAAATAAAGAAGAAATACTGTAAAAACTTAGTGGTGAGAGGTGCATTTTCCTCTTCTTCACCCATATGGTAAAGCACTACTGAGATTTGGGTCTTGCAGAGTTTCAGTTGCATGTCCTGAAGCAGCAGTGCTTGCCAAAGAGACTGTCAGACTCAGTAACTGAAACATTTTTGCCCCCATCCTAGTTTCAGCCCAACTCAGCTGAAGTTAATTTAGTCCATTTATTTGGACTGAAATAGTCTGGGAGGTGCACTTATGCACCTGAGCTGGTGGAATCGCAGTTGGGCATCACATAGTGAGAAAGTGATGTCAAGCAGCCAGGAGCAGACACAGATGCAGCTTAAGGAGGCTGAGAACAACTGATTGGAAGCTTCCTCTTCAGTCTCTTAATGAATTTCAATGGATAATTTTATGAAGGAAAAAAAAAAAAAAAAAAAAGACTGCCCCAATTCCCTCCATTTTGCTTTGGTAGGAATCAAGTGTGTGGTTGAGAGCATGACCCAACAAGCACTGTTTTGGAAGCCTCACCTACTGCATGGGATTAGAGTAGTGCCTGCTCCCTTGCATTTCATGTGAGGGCAATTAGTGCACGTGCATGGCAATTAGTGCTGCAAATGAAGTCGACACTGCTGTATTCTGCCTCTTTAATGGCTTGCTTTCCTCCTCTGCCAAAAGAGCAACCAGGCAGTCTCAAAGGAACCTGCTGCCTTCTGATATTTAATTTGCTTCAGGCTTACCTTGGCATCTGCCTCTTTCTTCTGCTGCCCAGCCTGACCCACCTGCCTGTTCCTGCTACCAGTACTGGAGAGATGCACTTCATGTTTCTGGAAAATCAGGCTGTGACTTGCACACCATGCTGTAGTCCTCCAGCCCTGTCTCTCCCTGGCGTGCTTTGTCATTCTCTGTCTCTGGTCTGTCCTCAGCACAGCGCTGGGGTGGTTTCTGATGAGCTGCACTGGAAGTGGCATGGCTGAGCAGACTAACATGCAGGTGGGAAGTTGCAGAACAATTTGCCTCTTTTTCATGTAGGTGTCGTGGTGACGAGGGCCTTAAATTACATGTGGCATGCAGTGCTCATTTGTGACAATATGTTACTGTCTGAAGTGTATGTATCCTGCAGTATAGCTGGATTGTGTATAACCTCGATCTATCTGTATATCCAACTGTGTCTTAACCAGAACATTAAGTGCTCCAAAAGATTTTTAAAACAAGAGACTGGGTGGGAAAAGGTCTGGCAAATAAACATGTGGATGAGTACCCACCAACTATAGGAAAAGCTGGGGGTTAAAATGCTAGAAGAGACCTCTCAAGCCACTGACAGTGGGAGGAGGGCATGGGAGTGCAGGTGGAGCACATTAATTTGATCACGTTGTTTTGGTGCAGGTCTCCTTGTACGGCTTTCCTAATTGCATCAGAGCACCTTGCAACATGGACCACCCATTTGGTTTGTTTTCTCAATGCCTTACCAGCGGTATCTGCACGGTGACTCCTAACATGTCTCTTAATAGGAAACTGGTAGTTTATGAAACATATTTTAGGTGTTTTTTTCACAGGGCAGGATTGCTCTTGGGCAGGAATATGGAATAATCAGCTTTACTCCTGAGTGGATGCTGTAGGCAAGAAGAAACAGGTTGGCGTTAGTCCCTCCAAAAGAAAAATTACCTCAGAGGACCCCTCCACTGAGGATGGCACACTGGACTAATGGTGCTGCCTTGGGAGCCTTTTTCTTCTGCTCCACTCACTGATCATGGAGACAGCTCAAATATGGGCAGTGTTTCTTTCTAAGTAGAACTTGCCTGCACAGGAGAACAAGCAAGCTGGTGCTTTCTATATAATGTGAGTCAAGTGCTGCTTTGCTGAGGAAATGGGGAGGATTTTATTTAGCTAGTAGTAATACACAAGTTATTTCCTAACCCTCTTCTGCTGAGAACTTACACTGTTTTTCTGCTGTTTCTTTAACAGAAGTGAGAATCAAGCCACGATTTTATGTCCTCAGGACCAGTGGCTCATGTGATTAAAGGTGGGGAGCTCACAAGGGTGTGCAGGCCCCATCACTGTGGCTGCCCTCAAGGCCAGCTCCAAAACTCCTGAAAAGCAGCTGCCAAAGGCACCCAGTGACTTTTGGGAGCAATGGGGACAGGCAGACAGAAACTGTATATAGACAGGACTGTATATCCCTGCTCTATGAAGTCATGAACATATGGAGCAGACAGTTGTTTGGGAGGTCTTGGTGGGTGGAATATTAACCGTGGTGAAAACAATACCAGAGGAGCACATGCATCCACCCTGGCACTTTGCATGCATGTCGTCATGTAATTTCCAAAGAGGGCCCTAAACAAAACTGCATTATAGGGGAACAATAATGCATTGTCAGCAGTGGCCGAGGATGCTGGGCTGGCACCTCTTTCTGTAACTGTGCCCTAAACTGGTTCTTGTTCACAGTGTTTCTGGGGCTGTTGCATGCACAGCTGTATGTTGTTAGCTTCTGCCTTAAACGGTTTTATGAAACTGTGCTATAGAAAGCAGTGTCTGGGCTTTGTTGGGCTATGCTGGCTTGGGGTCAGTGTCTGCATTTGGAATTGTTTAAACATAGTCACTTTTCCTAAAACCATTTTTTTTTCAGATCACAATAACTTGTCCTAAAAGGAAAAGCATATGGATCCAAGAGATTCTGTTTGAACACCCATGTTCATTAATGTTTCCTTGCTTTGAGCTTGAGAGACTGTATTTTAGTTACCTTTCATGACTGTGTGCCTGAACCAACGTTTGTGTTCAGGTTTGATGGAGGTTTGACCAGCCCCTTGAGCAGGCAGAACCCCCTCAAAGTTGGGGTGCTCCAGGATTGTTGCGAGAACAGTGATCTGAGCCTCCTGGATGGGCATCTGTCTTGATCATAGTGGGGACATTGTACCACATGAGAGTGGGTTCTGGTACATGTCAAGTGTCTGATACTTGTCACGGTGAACCTATGGGATAGTTGGTTTGACCCAGATACTTTTACAGCATAAGGGAAAATATGGCTTCCCGGGGTCCTTTCCAGTCTCAATATCTGAGGCGGAGGATACGGTCTGAAAAAGTGATCACCTTGAATTGGTTTACCTGTCAGTGTCCCCAACTGCTCTCTCTAGGCACTTTATGTGGGATGCCTCAGGCATCTGGAAGCTGAGTTAGGTATAGGCTCCCAAGTGGGTCCTCTGTGATTAGGCCTCTAAAATGACCCTAAACCACGTTTTTCATTGGCCAAGTGGTGCGAGAGCTTCCTCATGCCTCAAGTCACTTATACAGAATAAATAACAGTCGTGTGGATTTCTCTATTTACTACTGTTGGGTCAAACTTTCAGAGGTAGCTGCTCTTGAATAGGCATAAACTGCCTGACCACTCTCAGGGCAGCAGGCTGATTACTTACGTGATCAGCAATGCAAATAGTTGTGGTAAAGCAGAAAGGATCCTCGCAGAGCCTTTGGCTAGACTCTGAACAGCACAGAGGTGTGCTAGAAAGGAAAGATAGAGTATACTCAGAGGCTAAGTGTCTGTCAGGTTTTGTTAAAACACATAAATATTCCAAATGGGAATACAGCTTTGAATTTGAATGCTTAGAGAGCAAAAGCGAACAAGCTCCTTGTAAAAATGCTTTGTATGTTGGCCTGAAGAGGAAGGGCATGGTCTGTGTTGTGCAGATGAAGGCAAGCACCGAGGGATGCTAACGGTTGGGTTCCTGCTTCTTTGTTGAATGGGTTACAGCTTATTTGTTGAATTCTGTGCTCATAGTCCTGCCTGCGTGTTTTCTTTGCTTCTCCACATGCCTTTTGCACCATCCACGGCAAGAGAATGGTGTCAGCAGTGTGATGTTGAGAGAAGGTGGGCTATTCTGTGGGATCTGGGGAATTAGTCTGGAGGATCTTGGGGAGGGTCAGACGGAAAATGGACTGTGAAGGAGAGCCTGTGTGTAAAGACAGAGCAGGCAAGGCGACGGAGGTGTCTTGTGGGCCCCTAGGGAGGTGATGGTGACAGAGGGCTGGAAATAAAACCAGGAAGATCAGTGGGATGGGGCCTGGAGGTGAGGAGAGGCAGCTGTGAGACATCACTTGAGGTTGTTATTTTTGGTATAAATTTGTTGTTATTTTGAAAGCAAGAATTGCTTTAGATATGTACCAGTATTGTTACATAGGCCAGACCGACCACTTCTTAAATTTTCTCCTCTCCTTTGAACAAAGAAAACATTACAAAGAACTTGCAATTAAAATGAATTGTGAAGTGTTATTTGGTGCCTGCTGAGGAAAATATCATGAGCTAGCTGAATTAGCAGTCTGGGAGTGTGCTGTGTAGGATGCAGAGAAGCACAGAGCCTCGGCTGTAGCAAAGAGATGGGGCACCAAAGTGCTCCAAGTACGCCCAGGCTCTGCTGCTGCCTTGGCAGTGGATATATGGCAACAGGCTGACAGGTAATGGTTGCTCAAAATTGACTGAAGGGGGCTGCAAAGAAGAGGGGGAGGAGAGAACAAGGGGTTGGAAGAAGCAAAGACAGACTGAAGGTGAGGCCTTCACCATGGTGTCTTGCCATGCATCTTAAATAGGGGATAACGCTTTACTGACGTTTTCTGGTATGCATGCGTTGGTCCCCTCTTTCACGTGCAACTTGTCCATAAAAAACAGCTCTCAGCTGGAACTGACAATAGAAAAATTGTAGGAAACTTTCACCAAACAACTCACTGGTAGGTCTGCCTCCTGTTTTGTTCCTGAGCTTTTCTGTTTTAAAGGAACCAGCTGCTGTGTAACTGTAAACACAGCAGATTTGCTAGCAAGTTTTATCTTCGGAGGGTCAGCATCCATCCAATGCAAACTGCTGCCAGGCTCATTTGTCCTGCCTCCACATTGCCACCACCACCACTCCTTCCAGGCTCAACTAAGTCTGCAGGTCACAGCTTCCCACCGCGTGGTAATGGTGTGATGCCCACGCAGAATGGATGGAAGCAGACAGAGCCATGGATGGAGGAAGCTGGTGCGTCACACCACCCCGCGGGATGTTAGTGTGGCTCTGACGTTGAAGCAGGCTCAGCAGCTGAGTGGGTGCATTTCAGTTTCTCTTTGCAGGATATTTTAGAGGGTGTGCTCCTCAGGAGATCTTATCTTCATCAGGCAAAGCAGAGCATGGTGCACAATCCTGCTTTTCTCTGTGCGCCTTGTCCAGTGGTACAGGTCATCAGTTAAGTGAAGAAGTGGTTTTCCTAGGGGGTGGGATCTTATGTTATAAGCACATCCTAATGTTGGGCGTCTTTTGATGTTGCGTATGGTAAGCTTAAGACAACTTTTTTCTTAGGCTTTTATTGAAGGTATGTTTTACCTTTCAGAGCTTCTTCTACAACGGAAATGTGTAGGCTGACAGGGCTAGATGGAGGGAAAGAGAGATGCTGAGGACTGAAGGAGTAAAAACTTTGTTCATTACTGCAGGGAACACTGAGGGGGTTTCTGGAGGAAGTGCTGATAGTGGGCATGCTGTACCAGATGCAATTTCTCCTTAGCAGAAGAGAAATCTTCTAGCTTGGTTTAATGCACACTATGATCCTGGATAGCCTGGCACAGCTACCAAAAGAAGCATTTGTTGTGGCAACACAGTTATTTTTGTGGCACATGGATGTCCAAAGCTGGGAACTGACAGGATTTGAAATTACCTGGGGAAGAGGAAGAGGACGCTTGTAAATGGTGCAGGGGAAGGCAGGACACATAGCAAGCCGATTAGTGCTTGTGGTGGTGAAATTATGTGTGAGTTCAGTATGGGTGAAACAGGCCAGAGCACAGCTCTTGAAGGGCTTATTTCTGGTTTAATGCATCCAATAAATGTGCCCTGAGCTGAACCTCACTGGAGTAAAAGAGGAGAAAGCAGTCGGCACCTCTGCTGTTAACCGATTGTCCAGATCACAGGGCTGACAGCCTGCAGGGCCCAAGTCATGCCTGAGAGATGTTTTTAATCTCTCATCTCTAGCAACTCAATTTATCAATATCATCTCTGTTAAACCGATGAGGAAATTAATGCATGTTTGTAGAGACCACACCATAAGCGATATGAGGAGCAACTAGTTAATGTTTAGCGAAGTTCTTCTGAAGATGAGGAGTGGTATACAAGCCCCATTCTGACTGTCTCAAGGTTACTCTTGAAAGAAAAATGCTGTTTTAGAGGAAGCTTTTGTCACTGATTGCAGTAAGCCTAAAATATAGCTGTACATTCATCCACTGCCCGGCTGACTATATATAGCATTACAAGAGTATGTCGGGTAGAGATGTATATCCCTATAAGCTGGAGAGATGTAAGTCAGGTGAATGAGGCCAGGAGAAAAGCCTACCTAAAAAGCATGCTGAGCTAAGTGACTCAGATGGCAGCATGCCCCAAAGGAAACTTTCAGTGAGGGTGATTCATTAGCAGTCAAACACTCCTTTTTGTTTTCCTGCCCTGCTATGTTTACATTTTGAAATGTGTGCACATCTCACTGAAATGGCCTTGCTAGCTAAAGTGTTATTCTAAATGGGAGATAGGAAGATTTTGTGTTTAATGTTTGATCGGTTATGAGGCTTGGACTACAAACAAAAGCCGTATTTAGCAGGACTCATATATATAGTCTGCAAGGTACTGCTAACATCTTATGCCGATAGCATCATGGTGTTTTGGGCTATGATTTAGACCTGCCTAAGGAGACCCTGAAGTTCCAGGCCTGGATAACTGTCTTAAGTGCGCAAAAGGGGGAGACCTCAAACTTGTCAGATTCCACACACATCCCAACTTTTTCATAGTGTGTTGAGGCATCATAATACCTGTGAGTCCTCCTGCATCCACAAATCCCACTGAAACCAAGGGAAACATCCCACCAAGGGGGAATCCCCCTGAAACCAAGGGGGTGTGCTGGTCGCGTGAGCTACATGGGCTGCTGTGACCCACGCTGCGTCCTGGGGGAGAGCTGCTGTCCCCTGCAGCGGCAGTGAAGCTCTGCTTTCTGTGTGGCACTGCTGGCTGTATGCTGTGTCATGCTTGCAAGGCTCCTGCTGGTACTGTGCAAATAGGATGAGGTTTCCTGCATCAGTGTTGTGCTGGCAACAGCCACCAGCTCCTGATTCAGTTAAACCCAGGCACGATGCGGGCAGATTGGTAGTTGTGATTTACAGGGCTCTGCTGGCATAGAAAGCCTGTTGTCTATCAACACATTGTCCAGACAGCACAACAGGGCAAGGTAAGCACTAGAAAAGCAAGGTCAAAGAGCTGACAATACCATATTGTATTGCCTGACCCTGGACAAGTGGTTTACATGCCTTGCTTCTGCTATTCTGTGTGAAACCAGAGTAGTGCTTGCTTTTATAAAAAAAAAATGCTCTATGGTCTGTGGGTGGAAAGCATTCGTTTGAGTGTGAAGTATTTCTGTTGTAGAAAGAATTAGTCTCATTTGCCTTAGTTTCCTGTTCCCAGGCCTGGTATTCAGGGAGATCACAAATTCCTTTTGAAGATGGAAATCTCTTTGTAGGTGTTCTGAGTTTCATTCATCGCGATCCATCTGGAAATGCATTTTGGAACAATCCGTTTTGTTTGTGGCTTTGGCTGGCTTTGCATTCTCCGAATAGCAGAGTGTGGTTTGGGCTTTATAATGGGATATATGGTCTCTCTGGCTTGGTTCCAGCTCAGGCTGGGAAGGACTGAAAGGAATTACCCTTGGGTCTGTAAGGCAGACCTCTAAGGCAGGAGCAAAACACTAGCTATCTAGCAGCAAAAGCCAGACAAGCAGCCTGTGTGGGACAGTTTGGTAGCCAAAGAAGCTGCAGAGTGCCTTTCTTGGGGAGGGTCCCAGCAGGTAGAACTGGTCAGCAGTGGAGAACCAGTTACCGCTTCAATTCGCTCTTCACAAGTGGCCTCCTGCTCCGCATTGCTGCGGTGGGTTGTCAGCTTCCATGGCATCGTTTTCTTGCTCCTGCTAGTCCGTGACCTTTCTCTGAATTCACAAGCTGTTGCCCAGTCTGCCAGACTGTATGGGAATGGCACGTGTACCTGCCAGGTGAGCCAGCACCTTTTCTTTCTAGGCAATGTGGAGCCTAAAAGAATTGCAAGAATTTAAGCCTGTTAAGCCACAAACTCTCTTAGAAGTTTTCTTTTTTTTGCTCCTCAGTGGGACAGGACCAGATATTATAATTAACCTCCCCCCTACCTCCCAGCTAGCTTTCCGTTGAGCGTCTGCATTTTTAGATTCCGCCTGTCTGCGGTCCAGCCCCAAGATAGTTAAATGTAATAAATAAATAATGATAAAAATAGTCTCTGAGGACTTGGCAGGCAGCAGGCCAAGGAATCTGGGCACACTGCCAGCAGCTCTTCCACTGGAAATCTAAAGTTAACTCAGACTACAGGCTTGCATCGCTCTGCTCAAACAAATTTTTTGGGAAAAGTCCCTCTCCCTTCCCCACCTCGAACGGTACCCAGCAGTGTGGGCTTCAGGGTTTCGATACAAACATGAACATGGGGCAAAGGCCGAGGTGTCTGTGCTGCCCTGGTGAGGGCTGGAGCAGCAGCAGCAGGGGCAAGGCCTTCAGGCCCCGGCCCAGGGGAGCGGGTTGGCCGCCAGATGCCAGCACAGAGGGGCCTGCCATTCATGGGGCCGACCCTGAAGCCTGCTCAGATTATGTCCCACCCCATTACATCTCAGGGTAGGAGCTGTCACACCGTGTGCATTTGTACTCCCGTTTCCTATCATGCCGTATATCCATGGAGTATAGCTCCAGGATCTGAGAGCAATCTACCCGCATCCTAGGCAGGCAGTTACCGCTATCAGGAATATCTGGGAAATTATGTATCCTAGGAAATGCGTGCCCTGTGGTGAGGAGCAGCCTGCCAGCAGGTGGGAAGGTTTAGAGTCAAAGAGCTGGGATTCCCCTTTAAGGAGAGGCGAGGGGCCTGGAAGAGCGAAGCTTTCCGAACTTATTTGCGTGCAGCAATCGGCGCAGCTCCTGCAATCGTGCTCAGCACAGAGAAGTCGAAAGTACAGCCCCAGACCTGTGCCTCCTCACCCTGTTCTGCCGGGAACGCTCCCCGCACCAGCCCTGCTTCACTCGAGCCACTTGATAAATGTTTTAAACCGTCCAGAAGGCTCAGGTTTGCTTTTCTGTAGGCATGTCGCTAACAGAGCGATTGCAAGAGGAACTGGTAGCAGCTGGGTTCAATGCTGGCTCCCACACCTTTAAAACCCATAAGTGTGGGATAATCAAACATCCCCAGATTGGCACACACCTGCAGCGTGGAAATTCCAGCAAAGGCTGGTTTGGGGTATAGTGCCTTTGTTTTGCAGACAAGGTTGGGCACGATGTCTATTTTGTTCCTGGCTTTATCATCTGTATTAATAAAGTGTGACCTCGAGAACTGGCAAGGTAGCAAAGATAAATGAGCTTTTCAGATTTGGTACTGTGCAAGCTAGTCCCTGTGGATGTGCCCGCCGGTGGTCTCACCTGGAGCTGGGAGCATAAAATAGCTGTTCACAGCGGGGGGCAGTGGGCAGCAGCTGATGGAGAGGGGATACCTGAAATACCCCAGGGACAGTCTCCAGTGGCACAGGATAAATAGTGAGAGGAAATCCCCTTGAAAATCTGAGACATCTGCTCCGTTTCAGACTATCTGAACTAGGAAGCTATTACACACCAATCCTCCTGTCCAGGGCTTTGGAGTGCAGGATTTGGGCTTTCCCTGCTATCATGTGCTGAAGAACATCTAGAGGGGCACCACCAAGGAAGATCTGTGATTCTATACAGGCTAGAGTTATGGTTCTCTTTTATTTGCAGTTATTTTTCCTCTAATTCTACACTTCTTCCTAATTCTACACTGTGCCTGCATTTATTGATCTGCTCACTTTTTTTTATAGAAGCCTGCCAGTCTATGGCAGAGGTTAAAGTGTACTCTGAGTAAGACTTCACTGCTTGCTCTTTCTGAGGCAAATGAGTCAAACTAGAGCAGCCCTAAAGACTCAGCAACCCAAGATGTGTGGGGAGAGGCCAGTAAGTAAAGGGCCTCTGGGATGCTTATACTGTCAGCTACCAAATTTAGAGAGGGAATTTCCTAGCAGTTGCAGCAAACCAGCACCACTCATGCAAAATGCAGATGCAGAAAGAAAATCAATGGCTTTAGATACATCCCTGGAGCTTCAGTACATTTGAACTGCATATGCCCCTTGCAGGGTGACAAAAAGCAAGTGTTAATTTTGAGCTCTTTGTAAATGCTTTTCTAAAGGGAGAACCCTTCATTTTTGTTCTAAAGCTCGAATGTCTGCACTTTTCTTTTTTTCTTTCCCTGGCACCAGATGCACCTACTACATAAGTGCAAAAGTGAGCCCTCCTTTGGGACAGTGCAGTGTTGATAGGGCTGCTTTCTAGCTGGAGCAAGTCCATGCAGCTGAGAGCTCCAAGTGTGTCTCATCTCAGAGAGACTTTGTCCGCAGTAGAAATCCCTTCTTGCCCTGTAGCATTATTGGACCGATTTGTCATGGAAGTATATGAAGCTCTATAACTCTGGTCATGACCCATGGCCCCAAACAATGCAGAGCGTGATGGATTTCCTTTGGTTCAGGAGCTGTCCTTGAGGAAATATTTAAATACAAATTCTCAACAGATTAAATTACGTTTTCTGGCTGGCTCTTACTGTATGCAGCAGCTCATTCTGGTATTAATCTGGGCATAGAGCAACCCTGCATTCAGGTACTTGGTTCATTTCAGGTAGTTAATAGGTAAGTACTTAGGTCCTGTAGCAGTGACTGCTTCACTTAATAGTTCACTGACTTCAGAGGGTTTTGGATACCGCTCACAGTATGCACTTACAGTCTCTATTCCCTGCATAGCTGGACTGAAATCCTTTGTGTAGGTGCGGGAGGAAGAGCTATATGGATTTTTATACCCAGATATAAAGTAGTTGTAGAAGTAGGAAATCACATGAGTAGTTTTGCTGATTCAGTGAAGTCTATCTAGTCTATAAGAGCCTTGAATAAAAATACCCATATGTACCTACATGCCAGGAAGGGCTGGTCCCTGCCAGGTCAGCACGCAGGGCAGTAACGGGGAGATCAGCAGTCTGTCAAGCACAAGACAAAGCAGGCAAACTAATTACATCTTGGCAAAAAAAGTGTAATTAGGAAAGAAAGGCCATTGCTTAGGTGGCTGAGTGCCCGTGCCTCTGCTGTGTATCAGCCCTCTCGGGTGGTGCTTCCTGGAGATTCCTGCTGTGGTCGGGGTCTAAGCACGGGGCCGTAACAGCAGCCCACACATAGAGTTCTCAGCAGGAGACACTTGGAAGTGTGCTAAAGGAAATGCCTTGTTCTGACTTCAGCTCCCCGTGCCTGGGGAAGGTGCAGCTCCTAGAGGTGACGAAGGGCTGGCTAATACCTGGGATAACCCCAACAAAACCTGTGCCACTCTGGGTGTCTTGCTCTTTACAGCACTGTGGTGATCGGCTGCTCGAGCTGCAGCCTTCACTGAGCCAGGTCACCGCTGCTGTGAAGTGAGCTTCACAGAGTGGCAAACACTTTTCAGCTGCAACTGATGACCACTGCCTGTATTTCCACTGACAGATCCCATGTTGTTTTCTTGACAGAGTTGCTACCACTTGCGCTCTTGATTCAGTTAACTTTTTGCCTTATTTCTGTGCTGTTTTTACCATCCCTCCCTCCAAGAGCATGGTCGGTTCTTCCAGCTTGTCTCTTTGCCAAGGTATTGCTGCATACATGGAGAAGGGAGTGCCTTTGCTGTGGCCCATCACTATTGTTTTTTTTGTTGTTGTTGCTTCCTGTAGCTCTGACTCCTTCCCTGTAACCAGATATTTTTGGTTGAGACATCCCCTTATCTACTTGCAGCAACAATTTTCTCTGGTTGTCCTTCTCATCCCAGTTTGTCTTCCTGATACCTCCAGCCACCACAATTTTGCATTGTTGTATCTGTTTCTCTTGACCATTAGATGGTGGGTAGAGTCCATTGGAACAGGGATGACACCAGAGGTTTTATTTAAATACTTGTGGTTTAATGCCTGGAAAGAGGAACTGTGGCTTACAGTGGATGGGGACATGGCAGGCGCTGGTTCTCTTGCTGCCTGTCCTACATCGAGTGCAACGTTCCTCAGGCATCCCTATCTGCAAGACAAGGGAAATTGTAAAACTTTTTTTTTTTTTTTCTACTAGTGAAAATACTGAGTTCTGCTGTGCTTAGGAAAATAGACCATTTTATCTTACAATGCTATAGCAGTGGTGGGAGCGGTCCTGTTTAGCTTATAAAAGTACGAATTTTAAAGGGATCTAAAATGTTGGCAGCTTGCAAAAGGCAGTCAGAATGCTGCAGCATCAAACACCTATTTTTTCAGTCAGCTACGTTGTACTAACGAAATAATATCAGAGGTTCAATGAGAGCCTCTGAACATGTGCTTGAAAGCTGCAAGTAAAACTGTTTACCTTTCATTAACTTGTTTAGCTTTTACAAATCACGTGAAACATGAAAGTGTGTCTAAAGAGCAATCCTTTTAGGTATGAAATAATGTTTGAGTGTTTAAAAAATAAAGTAGCTTTTAAAAATATTTATGTCGAGGTAAACAAAAAATATTCTTGTAATCTGTTGCTTCTTTCTTCAAGTTTGCTTTTGTTTTGCATTTGACTTGGCTGTTTCTACTCCAAATTTTTTTTGTGTTTTGGCTCTGTTAAATATTTCCTTCTTCAATTAATCTTCACATTGTGAAAGAAGTTGCAAAGCCTACACTCGTTCTGAGTATGCTGCGCAATGCTTCCATCTCATATCAGTGCTCTTCATTTAATTCTTGAGGTAGCGTTAACTTTCTTCCAGAGTAATTAAATGAATTTTGGTAACCCAACTTTTGCTGCCTGGAAGTTCCTAGAAGATGTTTTGATAAACGTCATCAGCGTTGCATGAAGTCCATGTACCCTCCTCTCATTAGATTTGCTTTGCAGAGAACAAGGAGGGAAATTGTGTGAGGCTGTGGCCATGACACTGACCGAGTTCCTTGTCCTCGTTTCACTTTATTTTCCATGTTTGCATTTTGTTTTCCAAATTTATTTTCCATGTTTGTTATCCAGGAGCACTATGGACTGGTAAAAGGTGAGGTGGCAGGTTTCTCTAGAATTTCTGAACATCATTTGAATTTATTTTCTTTGTTGCTGGCAACTTGGACCCCTTTGCCATTCCACCCTCAGGTATTTGCGTATCGCCACCACCGCACCGCTGCCTCTCAGTCAGAAGGCAACAGTACTGCAAAGGCAAAATCAAGAGCTAAATTTCACCTGGCAGCACTTCACCGCTGGCTGTGGAGGGATAGGGAAGTCTCTGTAATTCCACCAGGTTTGTAGGATGGCTTGTCCGCTGATGGCCTTGTGGGAAAAAAATGATAACAAACTAATTAGTAGAAACTGCATTATTAAGAGCCTGTTATTTTTTTTCTTCCTATCTCCTTTGTCAAAAATGAAATTCTGAATGATACTTATCAGCGTTGTATGTCTTAGACCTTTGTTAGAGTGAAAGAAAGATACATGAGGAAATAACTAATTAGAGACTAAGTTAGATCAGTCTTAAAACTGGCAGAAGTCTGTGGTATCGGTAGTTTCTGGTATGTCGATCAAGAGGGTCAGACACCAGATTTTCTTTGTGTGTCGAGTCTGGTCTGAATGTTTTTGTATAGGACACAGGCAGATGTTAGAGTACTTACTGCAGATGCTGTACAATAGATTTCCCTCTCAAGCCAGAATGCATCTTGCATGGGCTTAAGAAGTAAACAGCAGAGGAGTTATTTCAGATTTACACTGGTGCATTATGCAGATGTGATCTAGTCCTCTCCTGAAGTCATTAGGAATCTTTCCACTGCCTTTGTAGGAAATCGGGCTACCCCACAGAGCAGAATATTTCCTGTTGAAATTTCCCACCCTTTACTATTTCTGTGGTTCATTAGTTTTCCCGAAGGAGTGATACGCTGCAATGGAGATGGAAATTTGGAACTCTGCTGAATGCCGAGGGTGCCATTTCCCAATTTAGAGCTCCTGTTTTTGGCTCTGTCTGTTAATGGTTGCACATGGATGTAAGTGTACCTTAATTGTCCTTTCTATTATAATCTCTGCCAAAGTAGGCTGACCTTTGGGACCTTCACCTAAAGCTACCTGTTTAATAAGGCCTTTTTCAGATGAATGGAGCAATTTCAATCAGAAGCAAAGTACTGTCTACACAACAAAACTTACAGGCTTTGGATGGTATCTAGTTCATTTTGTTGACTTTTTGATGCAACTGGCAAATGTTTTTGTTGTGGATTGCGATATTTTAATTACTAAGATTCTTAGGACGATGGATAGGAATATTTTAACACCCAAATATGTAAAATAAATAAGGAAATATTGGAATAACAGAGCTATTCTTAATGGGAATCTCTCTATTAAATATCTGAATCTGTCCCGTAATGAAGATTTTTAGTGCAGTTGCATTTTAGGTACCATATACTGGTGGAAAAAAGAATGATGGAGAGGTTCTCATGTCTCAGGATGAAATCTGATGAAAGGCTTGGGTACCTAAGTATTTGTTTGTTCCCCAGAGTGGAATCAGAAGCCCAGATTTAAGCATCTTGGGCTCTTTGTGCACAGAAAGCTGCAGGTTGATGTGGACAAGTAATTGCATGCTGTGAAGACGCTTACAGAGTTTTCTGTATTTAAATTTAAAAAAAGAGTTTAAACCTGCTGACGGCAGGCTTGTGCTTTCTCTGTGTCTTTCCATAGCTCATCAAGGCAAGGGTGCCTAAGAGCCAGAGCAACATCAGATTTCGTAAAATTCCTAAATCTCCTCTTCAATCACTTTTTACAAGTCTTTCAAAACAGCTTCTTGTTTGTGCAAATACCTCGCACCAGGCACTTTTCCTCGTGCTCAGGTTGTTTTTTAGGTATCTCTGGTTTCCAGGGAAACTAGCTAGGTTGCTGCCAGCCCAAGTCGTTAGAGGTGAACCCAGAATAACTCTACAAAAAACAGATTTGTATTTGCATCTTTTCCTAATTCTACTACTTAGGACTAACTCTAGAGTGGATGCGCTGAACTTCATGAACTTCTTGAGATAAATATTTTTAAACTTCCTCTGCTGGAGGAGGAGCAGTTCCTAAATATCACAGTTAGCAAATTGCTGTCCTTGTGACAGTGGGATTTGGTGTAAATTTTCTGCAGATAGCTCTGTGCAATCAGTTTGAGAAATTTTATTTTGTTCTTTTAAATATATCAAATCAGTCACAGTGCATAAATATCCATTTTAAATGGAAGTATTAAGAAAATTGTGGGAGTCTCTGCTCACTGTAAAAAGAAAAAGCATTCCACCTAAATAAATAATTTAAATGTGTTTGGCTTTGAGACTTGTTAGGCATGGCTTTTACCTGGGATTTCCAGCAGTTAAATATTTATTTTGAAGTATGATGATGGTTTGTATCAACATGGCTCTTAGCTTGTGCTCACTTGTGTGACAGCATGCAGTGCCTTTTACAGAGAGGCTTGTGTTTTCTGCACAGAAATAAAATGTTTTAAATGTACTCATAGTGATGTAGTTTCATCCATGCTAGGGAATTTGCACTGCTTTTCGTGAGAGTGGTAGAGCTAGGTACACACCATTGGGATGTTAACAAAGCTTTTATTCCAAGCTATTGACTTTTGAGTTGTTTTTGTTTCAGGAGCAACTGCGTGACCCTGTGTTACATTCAAACCTTTGGTGACCCTCTCATGTGATGAGAGAAGAGATCAATGAAACTCCCAGAAAACTATTTGTCATGTCCTTGGGTTGAAAACGAGTGCAGCAGGCACTGCACATCTCGGTGCTGGTAGGAGCCATTTTCTTAAAAGACCCATTTGCTGTCAGGAGAAGGCTGCTAGGATGCTTAGAGCGCTAGCTGAAACCCTCTCCTAACTGTGCTGGTTCTATTTGCAAGGTCACTGAGGTACTAGAAGAACGGAAAGTATCAGAACTAATGCTGTCTTTCCAAAACAATAAAATAAATAAATAAATAAAGGGTGGGGGGGTGTTGGCTGGAGGCAGGGAGAAGTGTGGGGGAATTATAGATCCACCAAGCTTCACCTTGCTTCCTGGAAAAATCTGCTAGAATTAATAGCACCATGTGCAAGCAGCTGGGACATGATGCGGAGATGAACAACAGCCAGAGTGGCTTTGCAGAGAACAAATGGCATCTAACCAGTCACACTTCTCTTCTGCTACAGCAGTAAGAGAAATGATAATAACAGTGATAATAATAATAACGGCCTGCATCTTGCAGTTTGGCTTTTGACACTGTCTCATATGACAATCTCAGAGGCAAACTGCATCGAGACTGTGTTTCCCTAATATGGGGTCAAGCACAAGAGAGAAAAGTGACTGTATATTCTAGTGCAGTTTTTAAAGGATTTGCTGTCAAATGACAAGATGCATTGTGTGAGGGTTTGTAGGTGTGTTTTTTCCTGGGTCTGCTTCTACTCACTGTCAGTAGAGGAGTGAGTAGTATGCTTATTAAATATGGAGACAACAAAACCCCAGGAACAACTGGAAGCGTACTGTTGGTGATACAGAAAGCCTCTCCTAGAACCTCAGCTGTCCCAGGAACGAGCATTTCCTCTGGCTTTTATCTGTAGGGCTAGGCTGCAGTCACTGCAACCGGTTGCAGTCACTGACAAATCTCTGTTGATTTTTGTCCCAGGAAAGAAGTAGAGATTTGGAGCAGAGGTTAGGCAGGCCTGCTTTCTGTCAGGAAGCAAGAGGTGACCTGGAGGTTCCCAAGCTCTTCATTCACCCTGCTCCTTCCCTTCTTCACCTCTCCAGAGCAGTGTGTGGCTGATCCATCTGACTTCCCATCTCGTGAGAGAGGGCACATCAAACAGGCTATCCCTACAGGCACAGAAATACAATTGCAATAAACACTTCACACATCTGGTTCTTAACTTTTATTTTTTTAAGTTCCAAGTTGTTTGGTTTTATTAAACAGTTGGAGTTTTTTTTTAAATCTACAGCTGGTCTGGGCAATATGCCCTAATTAAACCGATCTAAGCATCATGGCATAGGCTGCCTGAAACAATTATCATTTCTGGTCGCTGACAGTCACCCTTTCTGACAGTTTGATCCTTAAAGCCATAACTTCAATGGGCACAAAAGCAACCAGTCAAATGCTGTATATTTCTTCACACCTTTTATGACAAGCTAGAAATAGCTCTTTGACATGCTGACTTAATATTTGTCAATTTTCTTCAGCATTTGGGGGAAGCACGAACAACAAATACAGATGGGTAAATTAATTTTGCTCTAATTGCCTCCATTCTAATTAGCATATACGAAACGATATTGAAAGCAATGCAACACAACAGATTTCTAGGGCATTCTTAAGGGATGCTCTTGGGATTCACAGGCCCAGCTTACAGAGCTGGAGGTGATCTAAAGTAGCTAATGTTAATATGAATAATCTTGTGCTATTTTTGGCCTAGCTTGTAATGGAAAGAAGGCTTAAACAGTCTTTCTCTCTTCCCTCCTTCCTTTCTATAATTTTAAAACCCGCCAGTCAGTTTCAAGCAAACACGACAGAGATGCAACAGCAGTTTCAGACAAAGTTTCATGAACTTAGGCAGGTGGGGGACAGGACGTGCCAGGTATTAGTGCCCATTCAGGTAGATGACAACACCACAAGATTGACCTCTGTCATTTCTGGAGAACCCTCAGAGAAGAGGATATATCCTAACTGCAGAAAAATCTTGAATCACCAACCTCATTAAACTTCAGAGAACCGAACAGTAAATCTATAGGAAGCCATGTTTATTTCCCCTGCTCGTGGAATTGCTGGTTAATGTCTACAGACAGCTGGCTGTACCGCAGAGTCCTCTTTCCATGTGTGCAGAGCTGGTGCCTGAGAACCAGAAACCAGAGCAGCTCTGAGTGCGACCAAGCTCCCTGCAGGCTGGGTCCTGCCTCCGGAGGATTTGCATAAAACCAGTGACTCCCCAGTTTGTGAAATGTGTTCATCACCTGACGTTGCCCCTCGTCAGCCATAAAGAAGAAAGGAGCAGGAAATGCAAACGCCATCTGTGATGCTGAGCTCTTCATTCAGCCGTGTTTAGCTGGACTCCCATCTCAGCAGCCCTCAGTGAAGAATACTTGAGCGGTAGTTATATTTTCTCAATGCTTTTAGTCATGCTTCTGTTGTTTCTCTCGACTTTAGTGGTGAAAATTCAGTAGGTTGGGAGCAGCCTTTCTTCTGTGTTGAAAGTTATTTGTAGGCTGATTTCTTTGTGTCTCATACAGTGACTCCATGAGGGGCTCCCAGTTGTGCTGTTAGCTCAGAGTGATGTCCCTAGAGACACTGCCGTTAATGTCTCTGTTTTAGTGATCAAATAACTTCTGAAGAAGCTGCTGCCAAGATATCGAAGGCATTTCTGTGTGGATCACTTGTTCCCTCAATGCTTATATCTGTGTATTTTTTGTCCGCCTATAAGAATTTGAGGAGAAGGTACTGTAGGTGATGTAGAGGTATTTCTCTGAACCCTTACTGTATAATGCCACGTTATTGTGTTAAAATTGTTCCAATTTTTTTCTTTGTGTAAAAGTGAAAGTCGTACTCCTTTTGTCTTATAGCTCTTTGTGTACCTCAGGAATGAGGTATATTGGAAACATCTGTAATAAGAATTGACATATTTAATCAGTACTCAGTGTAAACCGTTTCAGCTTAGCAGAGAAGCCTACAGGTGGTAGCAGTTACCTGAAATAATGTATGTACCTTTGCTGCTTTTGTTAGGCCCCGAGGCGATTGTCACTGAGGTTAATGTGGTGCCCTGTCCAGCCTAGGGACATCCAGCAGTCACCAACCAAGCTGAGAACGTCGCGTTGATGGGCAAGGCCTCCGCATTCACCCAGCTCAGACTCTGGCATATCTTGGAGCACAAGTCTGCTAGGTTTGCCGTCCTGAGGGCCTCTGTCCCCAGAGTTCCCCTGTGAAGCTTTCCCGCTTGAGCCAAAAGATTTGGTTTGATGGGTTTTACCTCTAGAGTAGGCACCACTAGATGGGGGCAGAAGGCCATGGTGGGTGCGTGATTTCCCTTTCTCTTCCCCCTTGGCCAACCCAAGGAACTCTCACCATTTACTCTGCTTGTGCACCGTAACCATGCCTTCCTTTCTCCCAGAGAAAGGGTGGAAGGAACTGCGCAAAGGAGAGAAGGAAACAGCATTAGGATGCCTTGTCTTTCTTTACTATACACAATTTTGCATGGTTGAATGTGATGCAATTACCTAGAGAGCAATAAGCTTTCAACTTTGCCGCCTGTAGTTGTTCAGCCTAGATTAGTTGCTGCTGAAAGTTTTTCTCCTCTGATGGTTGCCTGTGGGTATAGGCTACGTTTTAGCAGATAACAATTCACACAGAAGACTGATGGCAGTAATGAAAGTAAATTGTTCATACTGAGGTCCTAAAAGCTTGGCCCCTGACTTTATTGATACAGGGAGAAAGCAGAGCATTCATGAAGTGTGGGTAAGAGCCTAATAGACTGGCAACTGAACCAGAGATGAGTTTAAAGTAAACCTGTATTTATGTATGAAAAAGATGATGACTGAGTGTGATAGAGAAGAAGAAAAAGGTTGTCCCCATTTCCTCAAATTTGACTATGTTGCTCCCCTAGCTATTTAAATTAGGCATTTGGAGTATCTTTCACTAAAACCAAATCAGCTATTTTTTAAGCTTGGAATATTGTCTTTTAAGCCTGGGTGGGGTGTATTTATGTACTTGCTGGGTAATACGTAAATCGAGAGGGTGCATGTCACAAAATTTAACCTCTGTTTACAAATTAAGGAGAAACAGATGCCACTTTTGAGGGACAAGCAGGAAGACAAGCTAGCATTGTGCCTGTTAATCTACATGGAAATGTATTAAAGCAGCAAAAATGTGTAGCTCATAGTGATGCTGTCTTAATGATGCTGCCTTGGCACTTAGACTTTTTCATGCTTCCAGTCAGTGGTGGATCTGGAAAGAGAATGCTCTGGCTTCAGTTATCTCTGGCTTCAGTTGTGTGTTGCAGCTATTAGTGGCTGGTAGCTCCCCTTATTTGTGTTAGTGGTGAGTACAACTAGTAAACAGCACCTTGCTAAATATTACTGATTCTGACTAAATCTTACCCACGGCGTTTTGACTTGCAAAACAGGGGCTGTTGAAGAATGTGTGAGTCAGGCAAGCTGGAAAAAAAAAAAAAAAAAAAAAAAGCCTTCACTTTTGAAACAGATCTGATCATACGATCTAATTAGGGCAGGTCATTCCTTTGGCTTTCTTAATTTCAATGTATGACTGGATTTTATTTCCTAATCATCTGTCATTTTGTAAGGGTGAGGAATGTGGTAAATGGGACCTCTGAGCTGCCAGCATGGAAAACATGCAGTAGTGCATGCAGTGAGGTGGCTCTTACGTATAAGGGTACTTACACTTTCCTTTGAAATCCAGAAAAAGCACCAGCTCTAGTCCTTGCTGCAAGGTCAATGAAAGCCTGACAAATGTTGTTATCCTTAAGTGTTCCCAGCGCTTCCATTTGTTTTTAACTTTGATGGTAGCTTCAGCAAACTGCCTATATAACGATTCTTTGCAGTAAAAGCAGATGAAGGGCATGTCTGTCACTCACACAGAGAATTGGTGACAGTCCTACAGTTATAAACCACACAGCTATTTATAGGTTTTGATGCTTTGTTTGGTTGCAGATCAAAGTCAATGCATTTTGCATTTGCTTTGTTTAGAATTGTAGAATTATTTTGTAATGCAAGACTTCAACTAAAGACCCTTCTTCACTCTTTTCTGGATGCTCAGCTCTTATGCTGTTTTTAAGGCATTCCTCCAGCTGAGGACAGGACAATCTCCACTAGCTAGCCAAGCAATGCTCTTTTTCCAAGGTCCCTACTAATATCTTTCTGATAACAGCACTTTCTCTCCCTTTGTGAGGAAAAGGTCACAATGGTGGAAATGGTGTGTGTTTGTTCTCTTGTTCCTAAGCTGTGCTCTTCTGTCGTTGTTGTTGCCTCCGACAAGATGGTTGCCAAGCCACTTTGTCATCACCTCTGCGTCTTGACAGAACCCAGGAGCTGTCCCAGATAACAGGAATATGTCCTTCCACCTAAACCTGAGTGACTTGATCCAATCCCAGATTTAAGCAGGCCTGACATTTTCTGGCCATGTTTATAAGCAGGGTACTTCAACAGGACTCTGCTACAGAAATAGCTACACTTCTCTTGCTAGAAAACAAATGTTTTATTTTGGTGAAACCAGAGCTCGATGCTGATGGCATAATCAGTAATGAATCTTTGTAATGAGCTCATGCTGTTTATCTGTCTTAAGCTTCTGATACTGCATTGTGCTGCATGTTGAAAGACAACATACTAAACAGAAACTGTCTGCTGAGGCTAGTAGACTAAATTCAGTCAATATAGTTTTGCATTGCATTATGTGTATAGTCACTCTAATTGCAGGAGGAGAAGGAAGAACAATGAGTGAATATAACAAACTACTGCCATCATTATCTTCTGTTCACATCCCTGTGCTACAGCCAATTACTTTAATGCTAATGGTAAGAGCCTCTTTTGATGCTCTTATCAGTCTGCATGCAGTTCCTATGCCCTGACAACTCCCAGCAGTCCATCGAAATGCATGCTGCGTGTGTGCAGCTTATCGTTCACTGAAGTCATATCCTTTCCAGTTTTCGTCCTCCTTGCATGTACAATAGTAAAATATATCCATTTTACTTGCATATGGATTCTTAGATTTGTCTGTTTGGCTATTGGTAACTTAAAGCTCTGTAAAAATGGTATTTCATAAGCTTCCTTGTGTATCTCAATCAGGACAACACAGGGAGATGCTGCTTCCATCCTACACAGCCACGCAGCTCTACTGGTGCACTACCAGATGCTCTAGGTGATTTTATGCTCTTGTGGTTGCTCAGCCATGATGCCTCCTTACATACAGTTGCTAATCTCAGAGCTATGAGCTGCTTTTAATGACACACTTGTTCTTAGAGATTGATTTTGCTTGGCAGCTGTGTCAAGATGTGGTGCAAATCGTCAGTGCTTACACCAAGCCTTATTTGTCCCTTTGCTTCTGCTACTACTAACAAGGGAGAAACCATCTCTGAGATAGGACAGACACACTCAAAAGTCTAAAGAAAATCTAGGTTGTTTTTTACAGACCAATTCTTTTCAAAATCAGTATATATGAGACAACCATTTTCGATCACTTGTTAAGCATAAATCTTTCTTTCAAAAGCTTGTCAAAATTCAACATCCAGTTGAGTCAGGCTTCTAAAATTGTTTCAGAAGGTTTTAAAGAGATGATCAAATAAGAAGATTTGTACTGGCAAAATGATGAGACAAATATAAATTGAAGCAGGGCAGAGAAGAGAAAATAGTATTCAGTAATGCTTTTCAGTGTTTTTATCTTGGCATCTCATTAAGTAATGTAAATATCCATAGCAATACAGAAGAGTGGAGAGAGAGCTGCCTTTAGAAAATGAAGACGACTCATCACATGCTGGTTTATTACCATCATTCACCAGAACTGCATGCTTCAGTCCTGATTTTTCAATAGTCTGTGCTATTGCAATAACCGCTTCCCTAGAGAGGAGAGCTGGGTGAACCTAGACTGAGCTCCAGACTATTCAGATGTTTTGCTCTTAGGAATGAGACCTTGCACCTAGATATCCCACTTCCAGGACAGTGTCTTAACCATGGGACTCTGGTGTCATATTCTGCTTTTTTCTCCCGTGATGTTGGACTGCACGTCGGGAGTGGCAGGCTGTGCAGACCAACCTGCCAGTGCCGTGTACTAGCCTGGGAGGTGGGTAGTGCAAACTTCAGTGTTCTTTAACTGAGTAGGACATATATTTTCCTGGCTGAATACTCTAAATTGTTAATTAAAGGTGGTTGGGGGCAGCATTTTTTTACCAAACATCTCCTATTAGTGGGACATAGGTGAATCCCTGTTACAGCATGAGAGCCCAGAGTGCTATCTTTCTGAGATACCCAGTGCCCTTCAATGACTGTGCCAGGAGCCTGAACATCTGACTCTGCTCTCTGAATTGCCTGAGCCGAGGCTAAGTGCTTATCAAACACGCTGGTCTCTCTTAATGTCAAAGAGGACAGAGGAAGTCCCAGCTGGTGATTACTTACTGGACCTCACTGCCTCATGAGGTCACAGACCTCCTGAGGGAATGAGAAGTGCTCTGAAATAATCTCATGTTTAACATTAGGTGGGGAAGATCAGGAATGGCAGATGTGACGTTGCAGTTTGGGCTTTAGGTATGAGTTTGCACACGAGTGAGAGCAGGTGGGCTCCGAGCACTCCAAAGAGACGGGAAGCACGTGGTCTGAATGGAGGCTTTGTCGGTTCTCTCCCACTGAATGCCTTAGCACCTTGGCTTGTTTCATCTGTGCTTGGGGGAAAACCTGCTTCGTCACTGGCGTGGGCAGCGTGAGCTGGTGAGTAAGAGTTGCCATAGGAAGACACCTTCCTGGGGGATGACATGGAAACTCAGGCTTTGAGTTTCAGAACAGGCTCTGGCTAGGGACCTGTCACTTGTCTCAAAACCACCTTGGGGAAAAGGAGATTGTTTCTGTTACGATAAATGCACTTGAGTGCTCTGAGTTATCAGCTCTCAGTGACTGCAATGGGAAGATTGTCCTTGGCTTACGGATGACTTCTTTGTTATCAGATGACTTCTCTGTTACCAGATGAGTTGGTGGACCGTTCTTAAAACCTGTCTTTTGCTGGGTGAAGAAATGAGGTTTGTGCAGATCCTTGTTTTGTATGAGTAGATGAAAACTTGAACTGTTAAAGCTGCACAATCCTTCGGTAAAATTAAGGAGTAAATTAGGAATAGCCAAAGACTGTGTCTTTTGACAATGTGGTTGGCTGAGAAAAGCTTAATCTTCAGGGACAGTTGGGTGCATATGTGCATTACTATTTCTATTCAAAAATAAAATCCTGCATAATCATTGGGCAGCATTTGTGTGTCAAGATGGTGTCCTTTAACTTCCCAGGGAAATGTCATCAGGTGGAGTATTCAGACATTAACTCGGGTAACTCCTGCTTGTTAGATAGGTGGAATTCAACTCTTTCTGGAGTATAGCATAAGCTCCAATAGGAAGGAATCTGAAATACCAAAAAGAAACAAGAAAGCTGTGTTGTTTTGACCAACAAGTGGAGGATTGTTCCTCTCCTGCCTATGGGAGTACTTAATAAAGAAGTAGGAGTATTTGTGATGGCAGACTGACTGTAGTGAAGCATCACAACATTTTACAGTGGAAAATGTTACTCTTGCAACTCAGCGGTGTTTGGTGAAGCTTGGAAAATAGGATGATGTGGCATTGTCTAGTCACAAGCAAAATGGAAGTCACGATTGCCCTGCTAAGTTAACCGAAGAGCAGCCTTTGTTTTGGTTTGTTGGAAACTGTTCAGGGCCATATCTTCTTTCAGAGGTTTCTGCAACCCAGGCAGAGCACTGAAGGGCTGCTGTTCTTGGACATTTCCCTTGTAGCAAAGCAATTCCATGCTGAAGGTATTTCTGTCTGTCTAGTGCCAGATCCCAGAGTCTGTTCTCTGGCAGTGTAAAGAAGCCACAAGCAAAGCTGCCTTGTGCTGGGCCCTGAAGCAATGGGCAGTAGATAGTGGTCTCTGTCCTGAGCATTAGACCCAGGATCTTTTAATACTTGATATTCTGCCATTGGTTTCACCTAACAGACTTTTCTTTTAGCTCAAGTAAAAGATGCTTGAGACTTTGGTGTTTAGCTTTGTTATCTGCCTGGTAAAGTTATTATCTTACTGCCTGTTGGTAATTTAGATGGCTTGTTGTGGTTGCTGAAGAACATAAATTATTCTGCAAAGCTGCCTCCATAAAAGTAAGATACATGTGTTGGATGATTCAGAGCTTTACGTGATACTAAGAGCAAGTGACATAGGAGGGGCTTGGGAAGTAATTCCTTTCTTCTGGGTTAGAATGTGTCTGGTTGACTTTAAATGATGCCGGTTCATCTTGACATCAAAGGAGGAGTCACTCTGCAGAGGAGAGAGTGGATGCTTGGCAATGCAAAGACATTTTGATCTTTTCCTGTTCCTTCCTAGCTCCAAGAACTGTATGTGCAGGCAAACGACAACACTTGGCAAGCTTGGCTATACATATCTCCGTATATTTTATTTTTACCCTCTACTTTTGTGTTCTGGGGATTGTTCATATATGGCAACCAGATCAGTGAGGAGCACGCTGTGTGACTTGTTTACAGGAAAGATATTAAAAAAAAAAAAAAAAAAAAAGTCTTAGACCATCCAGTTAGATCAGTCCAATACAAGTCATTAATTTGTCTGGCTCTTTAGCAGCATTTCAGTGCTGGGGCTATCTCTGTGCTAACAGTGTGTTCAAAATCCAGTGACATCTGCTCTCTTCTTTCTTCCCTCCCTGTCGTGCTGCCATAATACAATACAACATGAAAAAGGGATGTGTGCAATTATTAGAGACTTCTGCTTGAGACAGTGAAGGACAAATACTTTCTGTTGCTTGAGTTTCTCTGTTATCTTATGCTCTTAAACAGAACATTGAATGGGTTTTCTTCTGTGCTGGCACTAAACTGAATGTTCATTTTGTAATCTGTTGGGTTTTAGCCTTGTTTCCATAGGAAACAAGCATATATGATGAAGCTGTTTCTGCATGGTTTTTTTTTTTTTTTTTTTTTTTTTTTTCCCTCTTCTTTTCTCCTCCCTTTTTTAACCTGTTGTCCAGTAGCAGCCAAATTTTACAGACTGGTAGAGGTCTCAAGAGTAACTGCATTACTGCAGATGAGCTTTTTCTTCTAGACACCAGAGAATCTACCCAAGGCAGACCCCTGAGACGTGTTTCCAGCTGTGGGAAATATCTCTTACGCTATGAGTCATTACAGAGCCCAAGATACAGATTAGCAGAAAACTAAACTTCCTTAATTCCAGGGAATGACACGTTTTGTATCCACAGGCAGCACATTGCTGGTCGTAGCGGAGCCTTACGTTGGGGTGGTGTTTCTGTGCAGCACTCCATGGGGTGAGCATCTCCTGCCAGAGACTAGACTGAAAGCCCCTGTTGCCTCCGAGGCTGGGGTCTCAAGATGGCCTCGCGCATCTGTTTGTGCTGTCTCTGTTGTTCAAACAAATAAATAAATCTTCCTTTAGCTGTTCTTGCTGTTGACAATCTCTAATTCTTGTTATGACATTTTTATCCTCTGGAAACAAGAAATACAGCCAAACAGTTTTTCAAAGCACAAGCAATCCTAGTTAGACTCCTGGGCTTTACAGCCTCATTTCCATGATGCATAGCCTCCAAGTGATGTCTTTTGGTCTGTTTTTCTGCCACCCCTCCTTTGATATTTTGAATAATTCCTGTGATAGTGAAGTTTTCACCAAGCCACGCTGCCTTCAAGTGTGAGGTATTTCACTGAAAAAGCAAATCTTGCAGTTAAAGTAGAAAAAGGCTGTGGGATATTTTCTCCAGCTTTTTCCTCTAAATAGTCTGTATCTACTGAATTATACGTAGTTGGAGAGATGTTTTCATTGTACTGTGCTTCAGGCCTAAAATGCTGTGTAAATGTAAGACTTGATGAGCAAAAAAGCTGATGTTGGTGGCATGGTCTAGTGGGGTTGCCATTCGATCAGCATTGCCAGCTCACCGGGGTGCTGGCACAATGGCAGATCTGTAAGCCAGTGATTGGAGTCTACCAAATACAGTGTAGCCAGGGCTTTAGCTCAAGGTGCTGTTCAAACTTAGTGTGATCCAGCTTCATTTCTTTAGACCTCCTTCCTTGCGTTTGCGTTTCCCACTTCTCCTCTTTGCTTAATTTTGATCTCTGCCTACAGTTGCTTCATCCTCACATCCATTCCACATTGGCCAGTCCTTTTTCAACTGGAGGTGTGCAGTGGGGAGGTTCCTTGTAGCCTGTTGCACTGTTTCCAGAATACAGACTTAATTTTTTTCCTTTCTCAGTGAGGCAAGAAAGGTGAAGGAAAGCACAAAGAAGCACTTTGTTTCATGTGATCTTTCTTCTCTGGTTGGTAACCGAATCAAAGATATCCAAGCTTTCTCAATCCCATGATACTTTAATTGTGGCATCATTCTGTTACAGAGCTCCTACTAAAAGTAAATATTTAAGAAGTCAGTTGTCGTATGTCGTCGTCGTCCACCCCCCCCCAAAGTGAACGGAGTGGGGGAGCAGATTCTGCCTTCCAGCTTCGGTCTGCCTGGACACTGCTGACCACAGCTGAGTCAATCTCATCCCTTTTTTGTAGGATCGTGCTGATCCCTGTTGATAGAGCTTTAGGATGAGTCATGGGGTGATGCTCTGCTCTTAGTCCTAAGAGTAGGACAGATGGATTTTTCCCTTCTGCCCTCCTGGTGAGCTCCCTAGCAAAGTTCGGCCTCACTTTCTTGCTGCCCCCCCAGTTAAAATCTCCTGCGTGTTTCACCGTGACTCAGCAGAGATGTCCTGAAATGAGAGTGCAAGAACTTGTGTTTCTGCACTGCATGTATGTACATGTGCTTGCATGTGCTCAGCGGGGTCATCCTTGCATCACTGGTACAAGCAGGTGGTGTTTCTGTTTCTGTCCTACAAAAGAAAAAAAAAAAAAAAAAAAAAAAAAAAAAAAAACATTCTTAAGAAGCTTTTCCTTACCTTCTAGTGGGGAATTTGGGGCTCAGAGAGGTCTTGCGACTTCATTGCTGGTTCTGTGACACAACAGCTGCAGGAGAAAGAAAGGCCAAGTGTCCTAACTTGTAGTTTCTCTCCACTTGTTTGTTTATTGGTGAGCTCTGCTGCTCGTTGTCAGGTTGCATGCCCTCACTTGAAATTTCATCTTGCTAATGCCTGGCGAACAGCCTTACACTGGGACCTCTGTGCGATTGCAGCCTTCGTGACACCATGCCAACTGCCTACCCACTTCTTCATAACCACTGTCCTCTCCTGGCACAGGTGCAGGCGGTTATCTTCTCTGTGGCTCTGCATCATCATTCAGCTGCTGCAAGCACAGCCTCAGAAAACAGTACGTAGTCTAGTGTAGTGGGAGGACCCACCAAATTACATTATTTAAGCATGAAAAGTTTTTAAATGCAGTGTTCTTAAGCTGGACGAGCTGGGTATTTCTCTCTAGAGTTTTTAATGACTGTATCTTTTGAAGTTTTAATGGGGAACCTGTTCTATATAACAATTGGATTGAAGTCTTCAGAGGGAGAAGGTCATGGTTTACTTAAAATGTCAACATCTAAAACACACTGACATTTTGCTTTAGTTTTTGATGAGTATTGCTTTGTGTTTCAGCTTTCGGGGATCTTTTCTTTTAATTTCAGTGTCACTGTGGCTGGCTCTCAGCCAGCTTTGGCAATTTCAAAGGAGTCATTAAGGCGAGCATCCTAAAGATAATAAAATTTGAGACAAATTAATAGCAACGTGGTAAAAAGTTTTTATTGCATAAGGTCTTAAAGTAGGGTATTATTTGCCAGCAGCAAAGTCAGTGCATTGTAGCTTATTCTGAATGATCTCTAATAAAGGGAATGTGAACCCCACTGCTGCATGTGTAGCTTATAGGATGGATGTGTGTGGTTTATCCAGTACTTAGAAAGGAGCAGCATTAAGTAACGCTACATTTTTGTCATCACTTCTTGAGCAAGCTAGTTTGTCCCAGTTCTGTTATATCGTGCTACTATAAGAAAATAGAAGAAAAAAATATTTTTCTAGAGCCTGAAGACTTCAGAAATGTTCACATAAAACTAATTTCTATTTGTATAAAACTCGTGTGTGCTATTTTGCTTCCCGGTGTAAATTTTAGACATTGTTCTGGGCACAGAAAGTTGACAGTATAGAAGCCACAGTCTTCACCTTCGAAAATGTGAGGCTTCTCCATCTCGGCTTCTACAAGGCGCTGCAGGCCATGCTTAGTGAGTAATTATGGAAAAGAAAATGAGAAATGTCTAGGAGCCCACATCATTTTTGGGGGATAAATCAAGCATTTATCGGCACTGCTGCTGGGAAAGAGCACTGTGCTTTGGCCTGGGGATGGCGGCGGAGGAGCGGGAGCGCTCTGTGCAAGGGGAGCCCTGCATCCTGCTCCAGCACCTCACCTCGTCTTGAGGCAGTGTGGGCAGGTTTCCCTGCTTGTGCCAGCATCCAGCCTTGTTCAGCAGCAGCTATCTCTGCACAGTGAAGGGAATGTGCCGGAGGATGATAACAGCTTGTTTGCATATCCAGGGAAAGCTGCTTGTATTGATTGGGACCAGGTGGGAAAGCCCGGCAAAGATTAAGTCCCGGTTTGTCATGGCTATCTTCAGGCTTAGAGTTTTACCTCATATGTGGCACGTTGTGCGGCTCCAGCGATTCTTGCGTAAACTGGGATGTGTACTGATGAATTGCAGGGTACTCATGAAAAATATTCAGTCTTAATTAAAGCGGGCCCTAGGTGATAGTTAATTATCGTTGTACTCAGTAAACCATTACAATAAGGAATTGCCTTTATGATAAAAGGTGCCTTTTGTTTCCAGCTTGAATATCATGTTCCTCAAATTCTGATCACTGGAGCTTGTTTTCCCTTTATCTGCATGACTAAGAGTGTTGTGGCATCAGCTCTCTTTTTTTTGTGCATGAACAATTGCCTCCCCATCTTGCTTTTGTTAAGCTGCATAAATGAGCTCCTTATGATCTGTTCTCAAGACCAGATCATTCTAATAATTTATTCTTGAAGCCATTCCAGTCTTTTTTGACCACATTGGAGCACATAAGACACTTGGCAGGGCTGAGATCCTCATAGCAGAGTGGGGAATACTACATTTCCAGGAAAGTCCATATGATTTTATTATTATTATTATTATTTTAATAAATTTCATTCTATCTTCACCCCACTTGGGGAAGATGTCACCTACATTATCAATTCAGCATACAAATAGGTGTAATGTTGTTGTTTCAGCTGACTGTAGGTTTCTAGACAGTATTTCTTTCTCGTCATTGTAAGTTGTTGTTCAATGGGAGCTCTTACAACTTGGAAAAGATACTCGACTTGCTAAACAGCATTGTCTGCAGTCCTTTGCATGCAAGATTTTGATTCCAGGGTGGTTGGGACAGCCCTTACAAGGTACAATATTGATCTTGGTGAGTTCATGGAACTGTTTAATAGTAAGTCTGTGTGGAGTTACGAGTCCTACTGGAGAGGTGGAAAAAAAATCCTTACAAAAAACTTACCTGTGCATACCCCAGCCTTAGAGTACTGAGCAATAAAAAGCAGTTTAATTTAGGTTTCTAACATAATGTCACAATTATACCGCTTGGAAAACCTGTGTTAGATTTTTTTTTTTCTGTTTTATTTCTCCTCTTTCCTCTGTTGGCTGGCTGCTGGCAGGTGGTCATTTGAGCTGTGATCTTTATCAAACATGGAAATGTGTGGGTGATTTCCTTTCCAAATGGATTCAGAAGAGAGCTTCCACCTACTCAGAAGTGACAGTCAAATACTTTTATTGGCCTTTGAGTTGCCTGAACTTGCAGCCCCTAGTGGTTTCCAGAATTGCTCTTTGAAACAAAAAACGAGGCATTAGGATGTTTGCCTAACAAAGTGATTTGAGCAATTGAAGGTGTTTTTGTGCTTCTCCTCCCCCTCTCTGTCCTCTCCCTAAATAAAGGAGCTACTTATCCCACAAGTATATTCCAGGCTTTTAAAGATCTCTGTGGGGTAATAAGAGCCAGCGCTGCCTTTTATGTGTGAAAATAACACAGCAAACAATTGATTCTAAATTAAAGTTTGGAAGAATGAGTCAAATCCCTGTAGAAAAATAACGTGGCTGAAAATGCTTCTTTTGTAACAAGGTGATGTCAGAATTCAGAGTTCTGAGTCAAGGAAATTGTCACCAAGTCAACAAAAAGTGCCAGACAAATGTATTGCCTTACCGCTTGGTTGCCCTGCTTCCATTGGAGATGCATTTTTAAAAGCAAAGTACCACCTCCCTCCCCAGTGCTGGTATTTCTCTTAAAATAAATTTGTATTTCATTCCAAGCAAGTTTCCAGGCCAGCTAATTGGAATTAATTTCCTAAAGCACGAATATAAATTTTAAAGACAGTGTTGTTCAGGGGAGGCAGGATCTTTCTTGCAGGTCTGCTGCTTATTCTGAGAACTGGGAGAAAGGTGTTTCATGTAAAGACAGGGTAAGGAGGATGTTAAGCAGATGGTAAGTGGCAATGCCTTTTTAACAGTTCTGCAAAGGAAGATTAAATCCTGGTTTTATGGGTGAGGGGAGACACAGGCATGGACAATTGAAGCCCTGCAGCAAATGAAGCTTGTGTTTGAGATGCCAGATCTGTCTGGTGCTGTTAAAAATGTGTGGCTTCCACTCTTTCAACACTTGATTTTCCCAGGTTTTATTTGCATAAAAAACTTCACAGATTTTTGACAGTTTTGTTTGTTCAGAAATAGTGGTTTTCTATGAATAGGTTATTTTTTCTCCCTTATGTCCATAGTGGTTTTACTCACACTCCAGTCAAAATAGTTGCTTAGAAATGCCTTCATTGCAGTGCTTCTTGGTTTTCTGTCGTGTTAAAATACTAGGGAAAGCTCTTGGGCAGTTTCAGGGATAGCTTCATCGCACCTAGAGCTGCACAGCAGGCAGAGGATGTGGCTCTTTCAGTCTTATGGAGTTTAGCTACATCTCCAGGATCTCTCTATTGCACATTTCTGTATGGAGAAGACGTCAGGATGAAAAATATGTTCCTCTGGGAGGAAGAAAAATGAACTTTCTGGCACTGAAATAGCATGCCTTTTGCTGCAAAATCTCTCTGCTCTGGATTTAGAGACTGAAATTAATGTCTTCATAATTGGCAAATAAAAATGTGAACCCCTTGCAACATTTTTAGATGTAAAAGTACTCCTTGTATGGTCGTGCTTGTATTCATCTTCTAAGGAAACACGGAAACCTCCTCAGTGGTGAACTTGCAGCCCTCTTAGCTCTGACCGGAGGGCTGGTCAGTTCTAACCATCAAGTTCCCAGCTCGACACTGCTCTTGTAGCCACTGTTGACACATGGGCACGTGAGGAGGGCAGGCAGCACCTGCTGGCAGCTGGTAGGATGGAGAATTCAACTAAAATGCCTCCTGGGGCAGAGCCGATGGCCTTCACTAGCAGGTGGCTGCACTGTCCCTGCACTCTGTCACACATCTGCTCCCAGTGCAATGCGTGAGGTGAGTTTTCTGGCCAGCAGCAGTCACAAAGCAGTCAGTCAGGCTTGTGAGGCGTTAAAAACAAGTCATACATTTCCTTTTGCAAAGCTTTTTTAAAGCACTTCCTTCCAGGTTGGTGTTGGCTGGGCTTGCCTCAGGACAGGGTGAAGGACATGCATGCTGCACATTGTTTCACGCCTTGGTATTCTATGATACAGTACAAATCACTCTCAGTCCCTGTATCCTGACTGCACCCAAAATACATCCAGTCGTGGCACTGTATAGGTATACACTGGTATATTTCTCCCCTTGAAGTGACTTGAAGTACCTACAGCAGCATGTTGAGATGTTTCCCTTTCTCAAATTGCATGTTGGAGAGAACATCTGCAGGACTGGACCTTGACATCAGGCCCACGGAAATGTCAAGGACACTGCAACACCCCAGTGTCAATTTATTAAAGTATTTGCTTTTCCAAAGTTCAGGCAGCTGAAACAAAAACAAATTGTAGGAAAGGACTAGGCTGTGTCTGGATGAATAATGAAACTGTTCTAGTTCATTTTTCTTTGAGTGAAGTATACGGTTTCTTGCAATTGCTAACCAGCAAAGTTCTTCCAGATTACAATGGGAGGGACAGTGCTAAAATTATTAGCAGTGTTTGTGCAACATGTCTCTGCTGCTTTGTGATTATATTTTTGTGTGCGTTTCTTTCAGGTGACAGTAGGACTCGAATTATACAAATAAGTAGTATCCTTAAGCTATAAAGCATGTGTTGTTGGTAATTTTGCTTATCAGCAGAGGACAGTTATGACTTGATTTATTAGTTTAACTCAAGTTGTTTGGCAGCAATGTTGAAAGGTACTGTACACACTTGCCAAGGTCCCCGAAATTATGAGTGTTGTAAAACAAACCTCTTCGGTTGCTGAGAGAAATAATTGGAAAATGAAAAGGTCAAAATTATGGTATGAAAAGCTACGAACATATTTTAGTAGGTTTCATGTGCTTTGGTGAACATGTCATTGTGGTATTTGCTTATAAGCCATAAAACAGAACTGGTTCTGGTTGGGAATAATTCACTGTAGTCATTTTGAGAGTAGCTGGTGTTATCTCTGAATTTTTATACTATAAAGCTTTAAACATATCCAGCGGTGGTTATGGCACCGGGAACGTATGCTTCACTTCAGTTCTGACTATAGAAATGGGAGAGGATGGGTAGGAAGGAAAGCACCCTCTGTTATCAGCGAATATGGAATTACATGTTGGCTTCCGTATGTGCTACCACAACATGTGTATCTTGGTTAAGATCTTCTGTGTTGTCCTTTCATGTGCTGCTCTGTTCTGAATTTTCAACAGTGTGCTCATACGTGGAGTAGCTTTTGAAGAATTAATTTGTTAACATGCAGTTAGCTCCTATTGTTTCTCCTCCAAAGCTTACAAAGCTGTTTTCCCAAGAAAGCCTAGACTTGAAATTGAAGGCTGTGAAATGTGATTTCTGGCTTATGTAGAGAAGGTATTTCCACAGGACGAGTCTCAGCTGAGTGGAGAAGCACTGCGGGCTTCCCTGTGCTGATCAGTAGCATATTCTGCTGGAGGTTGTACTTCTGACAAAAGAGGTCTTACAAGAACAAGCCTTTAACTACTGTGCCAGAGTGGATGTCCAAATGCTCCTCTTGCCAGTGGTGCTGAAGTCACGAAATCTAGGGGATTTACTTGGAAGTGACTTAAGATTCAGTTACTATCAAACTGACCATCAGCACCCTCCAAATGGCAACAGTTCTGATATCTCAGCCAATGCTGTAGATGTGTGTGTGCAGTACAGCAGTGATACAGCTGAAATACGTGACGCAGAAAACGGTCAAATAGATCTGCAGAGATTTTCATTTCATGTTGCTGCATGGTTTTCCTGCTTTTGCTCCTTTCATTTTCCTGTCTCCAACAGGTTTGGTTGTTGAAGGCTGTTTCTAGAGGAATAAGGCAAAATTCACATTCTTTGTCATCTTTGTTTCAGCAAATACACCGTCTTTCATGCATGGTTAGTCTTAACTGATAACTTCTTGTAGGCACAAAACCAGCTGGTAGCAATGAAATGGACTGAAGTGATGAAGGATAGAATCACAGAATCACAGAATCACAGAATTTCTAGGTTGGAAGAGACCTCAAGATCATCGAGTCCAACCTCTAACCTAACACTAACAGTCCCCACTAAACCATATCCCTAAGCTCTACATCTAAACGTCTTTTGAAGACTTCCAGGGATGAAGAGGGGAGTAGAGGGGAGAAGAGGGGATAGAGGGGAGTCATTTTGACTGTAGCTGCTGGCGGGTGGCTCTTTACCTGGAAAAGCAGATAACTGACTCCTGTGACTGTCCTTCAAGTGAAGCTCGAGGTTTCCTGTTAGTATCTCGTATGTACAGCTGTAAACTGAGCATGTGTCCCCCAACTGCTGCTGGGGAACCAAAAAGGACTGCATAGCTCCTGGGAGCCTCCCTAGTGTGGGTAAGCACATGCCAGCATGTGGGGTTGTATTGGGCGATTTTTATCAAAATGAGACAGGGAGATAACAGCGGTAATCAGAGAGATCAGAACGTGCAGTGATTAAACTTTGGTAGGGAAAAATGCGAAGGAATACCCGATTCCACAGGACAAATTGTTTGCACTTAATGACCTGTATGTTGCCACAATAGAGATTACAAGGAATAGGTGCACACGCCTTTTTCCATTTAAATGCATAAGATGTAAGATTCAGAGGATCAAGATGAATTACTCAACTCTTTCTACTGGCATTTCTCTCATTGTAAAATTCACCCAATCTAGAGAAATTTCTGAATAATGTGATACAGAAAAAATCTTATAATGGACACCTCTGTCTTGCTTGACAATTTAATCAGTGCAGCAAGGTTTTTTTAGCCCCTGTTTTGTCTTTTTTTCTTTTTTCTTTTTTTTTTTTTTCTTTTTCAGCTGGTGTCTTACTAGGTTTACATCTGCCAATTTTTACCTGGGGAAACTGTCTCAAAAGCCATTTCTAACATCATGTTTACAAAGGCTCCCTTGGAGGCACGGGGATGTTGGCAGCAGGAAAACAAGCCCGAAACATGGCTGTATCTAGAAACATGCCAAACCTGAGATCCTGCCAGGACACAAACCTGCTGGATTTATTGCTTAAGAAAGTAGAATCCTGAATAGGAACAGGAACAAGCATCCGAAGAATGGACTGGCAAGTTACTGCCAGGGAATGCATGAAGTCCTGTGGTATAAATTCAGTAGATTTATTTTCTCAACTGCAGTGCTGGACTTGATGATTAAACTCTGTCCTCTTTTGAAATGCTATCATTTGAAACTCTGGATGAAAAAAAAAAAAAAAAAAAAAAAAAGGCACTTCTGTCCCTGCCAGCTTCCTTTCTTGCTTCCATTATTTCATTGGGAATCTCTCTTGTTTTTACTACCAAAGAAGCAAAGTGGATTTTTTCTTGTTTACTTCCTTGTGTGGTATTATCTCCGCCTGTAGTTTTGGGAGTGTAGCTGAGCTAACTGAGCCTGCGTGGGTGAGACAGAGCATCGAAGAATCCGATACAGAGCTGTCATTTGTTTAAATAGTCCTGACTGTGCCGCAGCTTGAAGTCTTTACAGCTGAAGGGGTGTGTCTGTGGAGAGAAGAGTGTGTTCCCTGAGCTTTTATAAAATCATTTTTCTGCCTTGGTGCCAAAATTCCTTTCTGAAAGGAGCTTTCCTGGTTTTCACCAGAAGAAACTGTGAAGTTGTTGTTAATATTTTTATCAGTGAAGAGAGCATGGAGATGCTGATGGAGGTGAAGCAGACAAGGACTGAGCGTGATTCTCCAGGACTGGAGGAATCTTTGGTGGTAGATCTGCCATTGACCCCCTCTGTCATTTTGGACAAGTTACTTGAAAATCTTTACCTTTTTTGCTTTTGCTTATTTAGACAGTGAGTTCCTCAGGCCTTGAATGATCTCATTGTGGTGATATATGAGCTAGGAAAAGTTCCTGATGTTGGTTCAGTCTCTTGGTGTGAACATAGTATTGATACATAGCTAGGATCCAAAGGTGACTACAAGAAAGCAATGTCAGAGAAAAAAACATTTGTGTTTTTTGAAGTGTTTTTCAGAAACACTCATTTTTGACCCTGCTCTGCTCCCACTTCAAGGCAACGGGAGATTTGCCTTTGACCTAAATAGGAGAAGAAATAGGCCATTGGGGAGTGAATTTTAAAATGTTGCTTTTTTGCAAGGCAGAAAGAGTCCTGATGTGCCTAGAAGACAGCTCTGTGGTGATCTATTGATGTGATGGCATCCTTTTTTTTCTCCCTTATCTTTTTCTCTATAACTAGAATTCAGAGAAATATTCACTAGGTGGCTAAAACATGGCATTAAAGAAGCAAGCAAGAACTACTTGGCAATGCTAATTCCACCCCTCCCCAAGCAGTAGCTGCACTGAGAGTGCAACTTCGGTAAAACATCTCTCCTGTCAGTGCTCTTCTCCTGGTGGCAAAAAATAGACTACTTAAATTTATTCAGTTGGTTGAAACATCTAGTTATAACCTTTTATTGATCTTTTATGTTGCAAACTCATTATCTTGTTCACGATAGGTGAAAGTACAAGCGCGTTATGTCGCAGCATGCACCTTGTCTGGTGGGTGTGATACAAGAGCCCACAGATAATCCTTGGGATTCCTAAATGCGTGTGTTTAACGTAGCAGAGATGATCAGGAAGGAGTACCTGTTTCTTCACAAACTGCAATTTCTTCATATTGTTTGAAACAAAAATGAGGTGGAACAGGATCCTTTTTGGGGACGTGTGTGATAATTCTATTTTCTGATAGAGTTTTACAGCATTGTGCAACACTGTTACAAAGCTTCCTCCAGGATTTGGCAGCTGGGGCTGGAATTTATTGTAATTAATGACTTTTTCTTAATGCCTGTGACATGTATTGGACTGTCCACTCGGGCACCTGGAGTTAACTCTGGCGACACAGCAAGGCTGGCACGCAGAGGGGCAAGGGGACTGCCTCCAGGTGTCTGTGACACAGCGTGTGCTAACACGGACCTGCAGCAACGAGCCCTGCAGCTTCAGTTTCCAGACCCCCTCAGCCAGCATTGCTAACCAGAATGACTTTTCTGGAGAACAGACAGGCCACCAGAGCGATGCTGGGGATCAGCTGTCTGAGTTATCCTGCAGCTTGTCTGCACAGGGCACCTGTGATGCCTAATCCGGCCCTAATTCACTTGCTGGGATTTGATATCCTTTTTCCATGTTGTGGAGTCATTTTCTTTCAGAGGAATACGTAAGATAAACACACTTGAAGAAAAGTGCAAGACATTGTTTGTGTTAGGGGTGTTGCCAGCAGTAATACAAGCATATCCATTTCTCTTGACAAAGAGCAGTCTCTCATGGATTTAGCCCGTTTAAAGAACATATTGTGCTGCACAAGCCAGTAAAGGTGGAAATCCCATAATGCAAATGACATATGCTACTTTTTAAAGTTTTTAAAAGTTTTCTTGATAACCTCTACCTCTGAAATTTCAAGACTGGAAAGATGGGGGGGGTGGAGGGGGAGTTAAAATCTGGGATTATTGGAGTTTCTGTAGCTCTCTGGATTGTTAATTTGTAACAGTGTGTGCTGTGAGTAACTCTCTGCTATATTCAACCAGAGCCTCATTTAATAGAGCTCTGCTCATGTTGGGGGAGTTCAGCCAAACTCATCCTTTGTGTGTTTTTAGTTAATCTGCACTAAAAGCATCCTTTTCTGTGGCCTGCAGTGGGGCTGTTAGCCAGTGTCCTGCTGTGCTATTTCATCCACTACTTGAATGAGTTATTGATCCACAGGCTGGCGTGGCGTGATGTAATTGTCCTCAGCTCCTCTGCTCGGCTCTTAAAATAGGGACCGGTCACCCTGTGCTAGGAACATGGGAAGTCCCAGGGCAGGCTCGGAAATGCTGATTCAAGCCTCGCCGTGCCACCAAGCATAGCCAGCTAGTTAGGTAGCTGTGGCTTCCAGTAAACCCAGTCTATTGAAAACTCCTGAAGGAGAATAAATTATGAATATTAAAAAACACAATTTTGTAAAAACCAAAAAAAAACAAACAAACAAAAACCTATATCCATGTATATTAAGCTCTAACTTACTGCAGAAGACACTGATGTTATTTTATAATCGTGCAGCATAATGTAAGATCCTGGCCTGGCTAATGGCTTCTCTGCAAAACACTGATTCGAATTTTACTTGTGGATAGTAGTAAGGATCTCTGAAAATTAGGCTGTAAAACATCTGGCTAAATGAATTATTCAGATACGGGCTAACATATCATAAGACACGTCTCTCACTCTCTTAATGTATCTTCTGACATAATGCTTTTCCATCTGATTAGTGCAGAAGTGTTTCTGATGGGAAGTTTGTGTGGGCTGTGTGATGGGTAGATCTCTGCTGGCGGCAGGGGACAAGGCAATCAAATGCATTACGCATCGCGCAGCAACAGCCGATGGTGATACGCCCATCGTAAAAACTGACCAGCTGTTTGCATCAGCAGTGGCATAACAACACCTGGTGATGATAAAGTGTGGGAACACACAGTCCGCTGCCCTGGCAAGTGCTGGAGGGATGGGTAGTGATGATTGCTGGGTTTAATCTGTGGGGCAGTTGGGATGGATATGGGGACAAAGCAGTTAACTTTGCTTGGAAAACTATCAAAATAATGAACCCAGCAAGAGCGGTTTGGCCTTGCTGTGCAGATGTTTCATTTGCCATGTGATAAAGAAACTGCCTGCCTGTTCAAAGCAGGGATGATGCTTTGTCAAAAGAAATGAACACCAGGTCTGCTTTGAACTGATGAGCTATTGGAAGGTTCTTCAGCAGAGACTCCTTTCTGGGCACATGGTTAGCTTCACAAGACAGAGCTATAAGGAAATAACGTGCAGGAAAAAATGCTCCTCGGAGTAACGCTTTACTATTTTTACCCTATGAAGATTTCCAGAAAATGCTTAGGAAAAATGAACTTTGTCAAACTTAAGGAGTCCAGAGGAGAGTGGTTAGGCTCAAAGAATACTAGCTTAAAACAGTCCTGTTACGGAGAGTGGTTAGCCTCAAAGAATACTAGCTTAAAACAGTCCTGTTCCCTGGGACATGAAAGAGATGCTCAATGGTAACTGTGACTATTGCCCTTTTAAAGAGGGATGAAAGTGGAGGGCAAAGGCTAGTGATGGGTCTGAGTTCCCACAAATGAAAGACTGGTTTAGATTCTGCCCCAAGCGTTTTGTATAGCCCACTGTCTAAAACATCATTGGGAGGGAAATGTATTGATAGGAGTGGTGTTCAGCTCCTGTGAGGTTCTTGGTTTTGAGCAGCTTGTTAGTCAGCTGGGCTTCAAAAGCCAAGGAAAGGTCTTGTATGGGAAGCTGGCACAGGAGGGTGAAGAAGGAAGAAAATAAGATTATGGGAGAAAGGGAGGTGGCTTAAAATGGACATTTGAAGACGGAGGAAGCAGAAACTAAACTTAGTGCAGAGAAATGGGGAAACTAGGAAAATGATGAGGGGGGGAGAGAGTAACCTGATAAAGAGTAGGATCTTACTACTGGTTTTAAATAGCATAAATCTTGTATTGTGCTGTCCTTTATTCAAGTTCATAAAATGGAGAAGGTAGTACCTTTTTGGCTTCTTTTTGTGTACATTCAGGGAGATATTTCCTAAATAGATAAAAGAATAATTGACGTCTCCTTTAAAGCCTCAAACCAGCAAGCAGGAATTTAACACTGCTGTTCCCTTTTTACTGAAAGATTTGTCCTGCATGAAAAATAAACAGACCAGTCCAGGTTTCACAGGTATTACAAGCCAACCACCTATTTCAGCACAGATTAATCTTTTCAGATCTCTAATACCATGAAGCAATTTTTTCACCTCTACAAAGACAATGCCAATCCTATTTTGATGGCCTATGTATTTGGCTGGAACTTAAACTGCATGAATGAGGCCTCTAGGGGAATTAATATATTTTAGGTATCCATTGCCTGTTGTACTGAGTTGCATCATTTATATAGAGAGAAATACACTTGTTTTGGGGAAATAATTTTTTTAGATACCAAAACAACCTGGAAGTCACAAGATCTAAAAACTCCGAAGTTCTCAGAAATAAATGTTGTTCAGAAATAATTCATTAGTTCCTCACTCCTTTTGCACATTGGTCAATTTTATATCTTGAAGTGAGTTGACTTCATGTATTCAAATATTAGAAATATTATGCTGCTTGACAGTTCAAATGAGGATGCAAGCTTACCACCTTCTGGAGGTCAAATAGAAGTCCCACAGCTGAAATCTCTTAAAGTTTCATGTGGGTCTGTGGTTTTAAAAGGATTCTTCAAAGTGCTTTCTTTTTTTTTTTTTTTTTATTGATCCACACTGCTAAGGTCAAATATCATCAATCAGTTTTGATATCAAAAGAACTTCTGAACATGAACTAAGCCCCTTTATCTTTCTCATCATAAGTGCCTATTTCTCTCTCTGGTGATGTTTCTGACTTTTAAAGATGAAAGTTTTTGTCTTTTTATTGTTTAGAAAATGATGGTTGGTATATTTGAGAAATCAGTTTAACTTCCATTGAGTTGCTGCTTTAGTAATCTGGTTAACCATATTTACGTGGGCAAAGAACTGTAGTTACATGTTGCATGTAAATGAATTAATATTCAGTTTGGTAGTCAGGGAAAACTTGTATTTTAAGCTTTGCTACAGAATTTTCTGTTTGACTGGATGACCTCTAGACAAGAAAATTGTTAATGTTAAAAAAAAAACACCTTTGTTGCTTCATGTAAGAAATATATTTGGAGTAGACTCATTGAGATCAATTTCTATTCCAAATTAAATCCTTAGTACAAATCTCTCTTTCAAGCCTTTCAGCTGTTTGAGATAGCAAAGGTTCATAGACAACAGTTTGTAAATCTCAAATTATTCAGGGATGGTAACAATTTTGGACAGGTAAACTTCTTGAGCATATGGAAGGAAGCCTTGTTAAAGGCTCACTGGGGGCGAAACTGTCACTGTTCTTCTTAATGGGGGATTTTTAAACACCATATTGTGTCACCTGAGTGCCTCAGGACCCATACTGAAATCTGGGCTTTACATCTACACTGTCAGCAATATCATAGAGAAAAGCTGTATAAGTTTTGGCATATTTACACTTAAAATAAATGAGAGAGAGTATGATAGGAAAAGAGTGAAGTGATTTGCCTGGAGGAGCAAGCAGAGCTAACATTCAGCACTATGTGTTCAGTGCCCAGTCCAGTGCCTCATTGTAGCAGGATTTTCTAATCCAGTGGTGCTTGTGAGGTTCGGAGCCACCTCAGTTTTGGGAGACCTCCGAAGGATGTTCTTACAGTCTGCTCCTTGTTCCTCAGGACACCTTCTCACATCCATGGGAGAGCAGGGCTGCTGTTTGAGGGGTTTGCTTGTACTTCTCTCCAAAGGACAGATGGCAGCCAGGCTTATCACAAAAAAAAAAAAAGACTCAGTGACAGCAAAATACATCCAAGTGTGACTTTGAGGTTCTGGTAACAACTAGTTTTGGCTTGGTGGACTTAGAAACCTGATTTCAAGGTGTCCAAATTCTGCATTGAATTAGAGTGAGAATTGAACGTTTCCCTGCCTCAGGACACATAAGGTTTTCTGGGACTGTTCTTGCTGTTCCTATTTTTAACCCCATTAACAATAAATTTTGTTAAGTATGTAGCCCAGAAAGGCTGCGCTTGAGTAGATTAAGCTTGCCTGTATTTTGTCAGATTTGCATAGACAGGTGTGACTGTATTCCCTGATGCACAAGAGTTATAATAGTTTTTAATTGTAGTTGTAGCTTCATGTTGTACTTTGTGTAGTGAACTGAATGAGTCTGAGCATTCAGCATTGTGTTTGTAAATGCCATTTGGTTGGCTTTTTTGGATTAAATCCTTGCCCTTTGACACTGCTCTAATCTCAAAGTGCTACAAAGAGCTGTAAATGCCCTAATTCCTTTTGTGGCTGCAGCAGGATCTCTCCAGCATAAAAACTTCAGAGGGCAGTGATTTTGTAGGACGTGTATAATCCATAATGCAATATGTGGTCTGAACTTTGGTGTAGCCCGTGGGACAGCCTTGCAAGATTACCATAATTTGTAAAGGCTCAAAGGTCTAAGCAGCTAAAGGAGAGGGTGAGCAAGAGTGTCAACAGGTGACACAAAGCCTCTTCAGTTTGCCCTGTCCTTACACTCTGATTTCTGAGCTGCTCCTTTTTATGGGTGTGGAATGAAATCCTGCCCTTCTTTCATTCCCAGAATTAAGTATAATGCTGAAAAATGCCATCAATTTCTGTCTAAAATGGTTGCGAAAGCCTTATCTGTGATAGCAGATAGAGTGCATCACTTAAAAAATTCATCCTGTGCACAGAAAAGGTAGGAGTTCATCTTGTGTTAGCAGATTTAAAATGGCTTGTATGACTTCTTACTATTTAATTAACTTGGTGTTTAAGTGCATGTGAGAAATCAAAGTGTTTTTTCTCTGACACAGGGCTTTTTTTCTTCTAAGAGCTGGAATATTATTCATGTGATAAGCTGTAACAAATCTGTAATGAGAGAGATGAATATAGAACACTTCATTACTTTCCTTTAAGAGCACCGATACTGTAGATATTTGTTCATTTAGACTGAAAAATTATTCTTGAGCTGTGTGCAGAGAAGAGCAATGCAATCAATCTTGTGCCTTTGTGCAGGGCATTCCTTTCAAAGTCAGCAGAGCGCACAGAATACAGTTGGTGCTGGAAAGAAAGCAGGATCCAGCTATTGTGTGTCCATAGCTGTATTTTTCCTTCTTCACAGGTAGCAGTTGCAGTCCCTGGAAAAGCCGCTGTATTCATCACACATGTTGAATGTGCAGCTTGTTGCTTCTCAAAAAGACCATTTCAGTTTTTTTAATGAAAACAATCTTTTCTTGTGCAGCCAGTGATCACATCGGGTACTGGGGACGGATTCAAAGCCTGCACTCTGTGAAACTTGTAATCTAAACAGTGGCTTGGGAATTTTAGAGGGCTCAGAAGGGTTTTCCCCAGTGAGAGTCTGTGACAAAGCTGTTCAATAATAATTAAGGGATAATGTTAGAGACCCACAGCTAATCTTGACAAGATGGTATTTTTTCCTTCATGCTCTGTGAGCAATTTGAATGCAATTCCTTTCTCCCTTTCAAAAATTATTTTTATTAGCATTTCCAAAATATACAGTACAGGAGGCTGTAAACATTACAGGATACCAATCTAGCTGTGGTTTGATGCAAACTAAAATTACCATCATCAGCAATCAGCAGGGAGACCATAAAAGGGAAGCAGAGCAAGGTTGAACGTGAGAGATGCTCCAGCCTCTGCTGAGGAGGGAGGATGTGATGGAAGGGGTGAGGCACTGGGATTTCATAAGGCTCCAGTGAATGTTTGGAGGGAAGCCAGAAAGAAAAAATACTAGCTCTGCTTTAAGGGGAGAATAATGCAGGTGGGATAAGCAGGCAGCATGTTACGTCAGGAAAGTTAAATCCTTCCATTTTTGAAGTGGACAGAATGATTTAACCTACCAGGACGAGCCTGTGGCAAGGAGTAGTTTGTTGTGAGTCATCTTTGCTTTTCCATTGACCAACCTGATCTCCTGGGCAGGCCCTTTGAGGCTGCTCTGAAGGGCAGGATGCATGCAGGCGCCCTGTAGATGCCCAGCAGCTTGGTACCCGCGGTGCTGCAGCGGGTGGGAGACACTGGGTGTCAGGGCTGGCTCCGTGCTGCCCGTGGGCCTGATCCTGCCTCCTCAGCAAAGGCAGAGCTGCAAGCCCGAGGGTCTCTAAATCTGCAAGTTCGGGAGCATCTGTGCAGGCTCCACCTGCCTCTGTGAGGGGACACATTGACTCACACAGGCATTTCTCCTGGGATACCCAGGGACAAGGTATGACTGGTGACAAGTGGCTGTGGAAGGTGGCACTTCTCATTGCAACAGCAGGCTCTACGAGGTGACGTCTGTCCATAGCCAAAGTTTGAGACACTTGGGTCTGAATGAGAATTTAAAGACATCTCTTCTGGCATGGGGAGCGGGAGATTCTGTTATGTGGTTCTTTCCTGTAAAACCAGAGCAAGTTTTGCTGCAAGGGGAAGCTGACCCAAATAGCTGTTGCCAAAAAAGACCACTTTGCCAAAGTAATTCTCTCAGTTCATACTCTGAAATGGGTGTTGCACTTCAAGACTATGCCTCATTCCAGAACAAAGGCTTTGCATAGATAAACCTTCTGAAGGAGAATAACCCTAGAAATGCTGAATCTGGAATAACCAAAAAGGTCACAGGAAAGCTGGAAAAGCAAAGGGAACAGGCTGAGACAAGCAGTCATTAGCACAAGACACCCAGTGCTCAGTGGAACATACATTGTACTGCTGATGCTTAGACTAGTTTGTACAGTGTCTCTCAAGCATCCTGTAATATGATGATGAGAAAAAAACATAACAATCGATAACACAATTACGTCTCAGCCTGCCATAGGTAACGCATCTTTAACTGCAATTTCATCCCCGTGTGCAGGTGTGCTCACATCCCGCTAGCTGGAGGCTCTGTCCTGGGTGCGTGATGAGCGCGCTCTCTTGAATTTGCAGTTTGCTCTCTGGATAGCTCAATGTTCTCAGAGTAGCAGATTTAAGCTCCTTTTTTTTTTTTGTTTGTTTTTTTCTTCCCTGAATGTGGAATAAGAGAAATATTGGGAGAAGTGTATATAAATGGGACTTGAGGGATGTTTTCAGGTCATCTGTTTGCTGCTGAATGCTTACGGCTGCTCTTCCAGCCTCCTGAGAAATACGGCTACCCGAAGGCCTTTTTCACTGCTGGGCTGCCTCATCACTGCTTAGTTTGTGGCTTTATTTTACTGCACCTGTCAGCCGTGCGCCCACCCCTACTCCCACACACAATCACAGATACAAAATGGTTCTGCTAAACAGACCCAGATTGCATTGCAAACAGACACACTAAAATTACAGTTCAGCACGGCGCAGATGATTTGCAGTTACGGTGCAGTGGTCTGTGATTTAGAGTTACTGTACGTGTGTGTTCCTGGAGGGATTTGAGCTGGGGAGCAGTTAGCACACACGTGCTGTCACAGGGAGCTGCGTGCGTGCTGAGCTCCTGCTTACGCCAGCTGCCTGGTCCGAGGGCCTTCTAGTGTTGTTGCCCGCGTGTGAGGGCAGAGTGGTATACAAGCAGCTGGACCCACATCAGTTTAACTTGCCATTTACAGCCAGAAACCCATTGCCAGGCGCTGCCAACATCCCTTCTGATCCCCAGGGAAGAGGCAGGGATTCTAAGAAATAACTTTGTTTTCTGGGTGGTGTGCTCAGGTGGTTGCAGGTAGTAGGATCAAACCCAAAGACACATTACAGAGAGGTTAAAGACCACAACATTACAGAGGCAGGGCAAACAACTCACACTTAGAGATGCTCTGTAGTTCCTGACAGCTTTCCAAGGTCAATAGATTAACTTCACACGTTTTCTCAAGACCTAGAAGGAATTGCATCTTTAAATTGCATGTGATCACTGTCAGCTGCAAGGTCGAGCTAGCCTAGAGGAGACTTTAAAACTGCCACTGCTTGTGGATAAGGGGAGCTTATTTTTTAGAGCTGCGAGTATCTTAGTTGTTCTTGTTTTTATTTCTTTTCAATTATTATAAATTTTTGTTTCTTTTATTGTAAGAAAAAATATTCTTATTTGTTGTATCAAACATTCATGCCAACAAAAGGTAAAAAGTACAACATTTTTGTTACATATACTCATATTCAGGTGTCCAGAGAAGGCTGTCACTGATTCAATATGTTACTTTCAATCATTAGCCAGAGCTTAAGGAAAAACATAGTTTTCCTGGGTTAAATCTGGTTCTTCTGTGCTTGCGTACTGTGCTATAGTAATAACATACTAGCTATGCTGACAATGAAGGCACGTGATTGACGCTGACAGCTTCTGTAGGATGGCTTATAGCAATCTGCACAAGATGTGTTGATGGTTTACTAATGTGAATAGATTTTCTTTAAACACTATAAAACCTTCTAATTAGCTTGTAAATAGAGCACTGCATTTTGAATAAGGGAAACGTTAAATAAAACATAATATTTAAACCAGATTTTATTTCTGGCAATTACCCAGGCTCCAAATGTAAATTCTCTTTTATTACATTACATTGAGGGCCTATTATTGCTAGCCTTTGTATAGACATGTACTAAGCTATAGTTAGAGAACGACAGGCTGGAGAGAACAAGAGCAATGTGTCAAAGGAGGCAGCACTGATAGGGGATTGTTGTGAAATAGAGAAGTTTCACTAGTATAAAGTAGTCCTCGAAGGTTATTGGCATTGCTGCTTGTGTTGTGTTTACCTCTCATTATCAGTGAAATTCTGATAGAATTAATACTCCTCTTTCCCAAATGAAGATGGCTGTATAAACAGAATAGCTCAGATAATGTTAATTCTGCTGGACCATGTCTGGCAGCTGCAGTGTGTTGGCAGCAGGGTTGCATTTGCTTTTCTGCCTCTGAGGGAGCTTGTAAACAAACAGTCCTTCTAGCAGGGAGCTGACAATATCTGTGCCCCCGAGAATTCACACAGAAAATACTTGATAGCTAAATGGGGAAAATGGAAGTAAACTGAAAAAGTCAGGTGGCTCCATCGCATATTGGGAACGCCTCTGTTGTCTTCTCTTGAGGATGATTCTTCCTCTCTTAGACCTTTCCCGACTCAACTATTTCTAAGTGCATGCTTTGGAGAAGATTTTCATTTCCTCCCTGCTCTGTAGGTAGGATGAAATGTATGAATTTGTGAGATGCGGAATCTTTTAAAATCATAGCACATGCGATGTATCAGGTGGGATTAAGAAGAGAAAGCCTTTGTGCTCTGGTGCAATTTCCCATCCCCAACTCAGATCAATTTCTGAGAAGCAGACGTACCTGACCTGCTTCTCCGTGCTTGTACAGACCTCTGTGGGTGCACAAGTACGTGTGCAAGTCTGGAAACGTAAATGTGGAGGAGGGGACCTGGCACTGCTCAGGCTCATTAGATGCTAAAAAACGCTTTCAGAACAATGTGTAGTTTCCTCAGAGGTTTTCAAGAGGAAAAGTCCTGAGAGCAACTTCCAAATGTGTTTCTAAGACATCGTGTATAAGTAGGATTAATCCCTGTTTTCTTTAAAGCTAAGTGATCTCAGGTCATCACACAGCAATGGTAGCCCTCAAATATAAATGTGCTTTAAAAAGGCAAGAAAAACAAAGGGCTGGAAGAACCAATTAGGGCAACTGCAAGAAAAACATGAAGAAAATCTTTCCCTGTTAGAAAATTGTGTTTCAGCATCTGGGTTGCCACAAGAGAACAGAGAGATTGGAAACTGCTTCTGGGATTTTTTGTACCACGGAACTTTCCCTGAAAGCAATAAAAGTTTGTTTTGAAGTTCTCACATCAGAAGTGCAGCCTAGCTGGCTTTGCCAATGTGTGCCAAGTGCTTCTGCAGCTAGCACACACGTTCCTCCCTCATCTCTCCCACAAAGAAATGTAAAATTGGGAGAGTGTGGCTTTTTGTCTGTGGTCAGTATGGTGATTGTTCAGTGTCCAGCAGCATGGATTTGGTGAGTGGAATCTGTAGACGTGAAAGACCTTTTTTCCTGTGATCGCACTTAGCCAGGTGCAGCCGTTTTCCCCGGGAATGATACAGGCTGGAGTCTTCCCACACTTACCATCATTTTCTGCCGTGTCTGTGGCAGTACCTGCCAACTGCTTCACCACTAGGTCTGCAGTGCTGTTAAATAAACACTCCTGTGCTGTATCCTGTGTGGGCTGAGCCAAAGCTTTTTTAGGTGAGCAGTCCCTTCGCAAAATTGCACGCATTCACAGCTCAGCACTTCTCACTCGTGGAGGTAACACCTGTCACTGAATTGTATGTCTAAACAGATGCTTAATTTTTCATTGGAGTAAATACTAACTTAATCCCTGTTTCAGACAGCTCCTCCTTACTCTAATGCAGAATAATTTAGGGTTAATATTACTTGCTTGATTTGAGGATGAAGCGGTTGTTCAAGTTAGGGTGAATAATTCATTTTTTGGAGTTCTTCTAAAGGGTAGATGTTAATATTGTGAAGCTGCAGCTGATGTTACAAAAGCCATTCACGTTATGAGAACAAATTGCCACTTGGCATGCTGAAAAATTAACCCAATTTACAGCATGGGTGAAGATGAACTCTCTCTGGCTAAAGATATATTTAAATCACCAATGAGATAATTGTATCTTGGCCTCCCAACACATCCTTATGTGGCACAGATGTGACCACTTTTTCCTCATAAATGAATTCGGCTCTAACAAATTCTAAATAATTGTGCTCATTTTTCTAGATATCACTTTTATCTGGAAATATAAAAAAATAAACAATGTGAGACATGAATACATAATGTGACACCTAAGGAATAAGCCACAAGATAGGCAAAGTAGAACCAAGGTAGACTGTTCATTCATGAACAAAACTTTGGGAGAACTGGTGCAAGTCCTGTCTCCAAGCAGGATGAGTATCAGTTGTGGGTGCAACTGTTTCTGAACATAGGAGTCTAAGTGGAAGCCCCATCTTTTGCTTTAAATTACCTTGCATGAAAAAGTGAGGTAGTTACATGGATAAATTAGGGTCACTTCAGTATGATGTTAAATAGGCCTGTGTTAAAAATAAATAGGCCTGATGTTAAAAAGGCCTGTGAGCTCTGTGTCTTTGTCACCATACTTTTGAGTGTGGGGCTTTTATTTGATCTGTTTAAATTAGTTGCAGGACCACACAGCGCTATTCCTGAAATTGAGCTGAGCTTCCCTGAGCGAACAAATTATCCACCAAAACAATGTCTTTGTGTTTCTAATGGAGCTGGAGCAAACACATCTCTTTTGTTCCCTTGTTTGTGCACGATCTGTGTAGAAGATGACATCGCAGAGCTGGGCATGACTTTCGTTTGTTAAGATCCAGCCACAAGCCAGGCTGCAGAAAGATCCTGGAAGTGCCCACCACCCTGTATATCCTCTTGCCTCCCTTCTCCATTTTGGGGGAAAAGGCAGTGCAAGTTGGGTATTGCGTGCCAGGTGAGAGCAGAGGGGAGGCACTGGCACCCTGTGGCATGTTGTCACCAGGTCCTGCCCAGGGGAGCTGAGCTGTTGCTGGTGGTCACAGGATGGAAAGAGAACAAGGCGGGGCAGGGGTATCCCCAGGGACTTGTGTACTGTCCTGGGTTTTCCTCTAATCTGTCTTCCCTCAACTCTGGTCTGATAGCTGCCCTTCCACAGGTAAGCTTGATGGCCTCCAGGAGCTCCTCAGTACTCAAGTCTTGCCCCTTTCTGAAACCTTCCTCTCTGGCACAAATTGGTTCGTATCGAGACCATGGATTTGTCCATTTGCTGAGGAGATAAGAAATTATACTTCCCTGCAGAATTCAATAAGGTTAGATAAACAGATCACCTTCCTGTAGGAAAATCAGCCCCGTTGGTTTAAGCAAGCTGGGATGCTATTGCAGGGTGAAAAAGAGCTGCTCTGCATTCGTAACAGAGTCCAATCCTCCAACTTGTCAATTAAAGAGCACTTTCTATATTCTGCATACCTTCAAACGTGCCTGAGATCCTATTGTTTAGTTGGTGCTTGCAGGCTGTGTTTGGGGAACGAGTTTTGTGGCATGTCATGTATTTGCATCTATAAAAGGTAACTAATCTAAGGGTTTCTGAGAAAGCTTTGGGAAGCTGTGATGCATTAAGGTACTCTTAATCTCCACATGGTGCAACTACATAGTAGCTCTTAGTCACATGCACCTAATTAAATGCTGATTTGTTTTCTGTGTAAGTAGGAAGGTAAAACTGAGCAGAAACTGTTAGTGAACATTTTAAGCTCAAAAGGATGATGAAAACGCAGCTTGTGAGGTGAAGCTGTTGGACTGGTCCCCAAATTTATTCAGTTTTATCTAAGAAGAGAAACAGCATGAGAGATCTCAGTAAATTGCATTTCTGTTTTGTTTTGAAGTGGTGTCTTTACCTCTAAATTGACCTGAGTCTTAAAAAACAGTCTTGATATTTGAGCCTAACAATAACAAAGCAATCACTTTGTCAACCTCAACAAAAGGAAAAAAAAAAAAAATCCTACGTTTGAGTAGGATTCTCATTCTCAATTTGATTATTTGGTTACAGGTCTTTCAAAAAAGAGAATTCTTTATTTCATGCAGGTCCATACCTAGTTGAGTGACTGAGTGGCCAGGGAACTTACCTCCCAAACTGAAAAGCAGAGGAGGATGGACTCGGAAAAGAGTTGTTCCCTCCATTTTTATTAATGGAGGAACAAGCACAAGGGCAAAGCGGTATATGTAAGGTCACACCACAAGTCGGTGACAGAACTGAAAATGTCATGCATTTGAGTGTCTTGGTCGCTGCTCCGTCTTGTCTTTGTGGTATAGGGAAACACCTGCCTGTGGCTGGTACATGGAACAGAACTTGCCTTAATGCCTATGCCAGACCTTATTAGAAAGATCATATTAAGGCGTCTTTCTTCTTCATTCGATGCTATGGTAACTGTCTTACCTCCTCTCAGCCACAGAGCCCTGGCAATCATTTGTGCAAAACTGAGTTTCGTAGTGGTGTTGACTGGTTATAGTCTCTTAGTGCTACTTAGTGACTGCGGGTTAGGAGAAGAATGAATACTCTGTGGCTACCTGTATCACATTAGGTGTTCTCCGTTAAATGCAGATACCTATTGACTGCAATTGTGGGAGAATGAGATTTCTAAGGTTTCAAATGCTAGTTCTGAGACCTGCTGTTCAGTTGGATATTGGTATAGACTGACACTAAAGGGAATGCTTTGCAGTTCCTAGGTGCCTACCTGTGGGAAATACCAGATCCCAATTTCAATCATGTGGGCCACTCAGACACGGGAACTTATCTAATAAATAAGGATTAAAAGCATTACTAATGGAGTGAGTTACTGGACAGATTTGGTGGCTGGGTGCCGGAAGTATTCCTTGACCTTGTGAGTGCCCTTTAACTGCTCTGTGCCCATAAAGTAGGTATAATTGCTCTATGCCCATAAAATGGGTATGGAAGCTATCTCACCAGGCTAATTAATGTTGGTAAAGTGCTCTGAGGCCCAGAGATAAAAGGGGTCATAGACTGGTGGTGCTGAATACTGACATCTGTTTATTGATAAAGTAATCTCCCTCAGTTATTGCACTCCTGTCCTATTGTCTAGGATCAGACTGTTTCTTGCTTAATTATTTGCACATTTGCAGGTCTGGAGACAGATAGTTTGTCTGCTATAAATCACTACAATTAGCGATACTGAATAATCATTGTTTATAAGGATTCCCTGAAACTGCTTCTTTTTAGGTTTGAATTGTCCATGTGCTTAATTGCGGGCTGGCACAATGAAAAACTTTCATTGTGATGAGCAACTGGAAGGACGGGCCATCTCTTCTTCCCTCACCAAATGGCTTAGTCAAACATGTGGCATACAATTCTAAATACATAGGATCCCTTGTGCCATAGATAACCTCTTCCCCTCCCCAAGCACACATTTCCAAGCTTCCAGGTGAACCTTACCTGTTTCCAAATATGATTTGATGCATGTTTAAAACAGAGGGTTGTGTAGATCTGAATACTTTGTTGATTCTTGCTATAAGACTTGATGGCCAGAGGAGACTTGCTACTCCCCAGTGCAATGAATTTGCCCTAGTTGTCTAGGGATCCAGAAATGATTCATTTCTTACAATGATGGTCAGATGGGAAAGTTGCAGGCTCCTTCAAAAGAACAAGGTGGGAATGTGTAAAAAGGCCTATCAAGCTCTATTTCCTTAGCTAGCATCTTAACCCCTCTGATTTCCTCTGGAGCTGTGGTTTGTTTTTAAGCTGAAATTAAATGGTCAAAATAAGAACCATTTTCCCCGTGCTTTTTCCTCACTTTTTGCATAGCTCTTGCTCTCTTATATTTCTGCACCTCCAGCCAGCACCAGCCAGGATCCAGTAGTTCAAAGTGCCGCCTGTTTTCCATGGCTCCCTTCAGTGGCCCCATCAGGTCTCTACTTGCATCGCTCCCAGCTCTGTGGCCATCCTGCTTCAGAGCGATGACCAGGGGCTCAGAATCTGAAGGCAGATGCATGTCGATGGTGCCAAAACAAGCAAACAAACAAAGCCCCCAAACCCCAAGAGCTGCAGTCATTCATGTAACAGGATGAAGGGCTCTGGCAGCTCCCACCTGTGGCCGGGAGATTGAAGGGGATCTGCAGACAACCCTTTACTCTGCAAGCAAATTCTGCTGACGAGTGGTACAGAAGCTACAGTTAAATGCACGGCAGAACCCAGCAGGCAATGGCAAAAGGCAACAGAACGAAGAAACTGAGAGAGGCTGAGGCAAGGTGAGAGGAGAAGAGGAGCAAGGGTGAGCTGGTGTCTGTCTGTTAGCAGGGAGAACTGGCAGCACTGTAGCATTTAGAAGAGTAAAACTTCTGATACCCTCAAGGGATCTGAACTAATTCTCCTAGTCCCTGATATGAACTGCCAGAGGAAAAGAACACCACTGTACAAATAGGGAAAAATTAGTCCCAGCAGTGCCAAGCATCTAAAATTTAACCCAGCATTAATGGGAGCTGCCGGTGCTCGGCACCTCTGCAAGGCAAAACTGTATAGAGCTTCTCCAGCTCACAAAGGGATTTGGTGGTCATGCTTGCAATAGTCCAAATCATTCTTGCTCCAGTCCATAATAGCTGTCCTCCCTTGGAGTTTCACAGAGGAATCTAATACTCCCATAAACCAATTTTTCCATTTAAACTATAGCTGCAGTAGCTGCACATTCCCATCACTGTAATACGTGAATCACAAGCTTCAGCTCACTTCCCTCCGTCTCCTTTGGAAGGGAAAAGCCCTGGGTTTGTGTTTGGCGAAGCTGAAATGACTCACCTGGAGGCAAAGCCCAGAGTCATCCCCAGCTACTCCAGTGACTGGATTGGAATCAAACTACTAAAATATCCCATTTGCTTAATCTGTCTTCATCTGTTGTAAAGACCTAAAAAAATACAGGCCTGAGAAAACTGAAGTAAAAGAAGGCAGCCTGTCTCGCACACACCTGGTCTGCTGGCAAAGCAGAGGAGTCAGGCTGTTGGTCTGTGTGTGTGTGTGTGTGTGCACGCTTGTGTGTGCACTTGCAAGAGGAGAGGGTGAAGTGATCAAAGCAGGAATTGTTTCAGGATTGTACTGATCACAGTGGATGGGAGACTGCAGAACTGCAGGAAGATGTGTTCCCATGGCAACCAAAAGCTGTTTTACCCAGAGGATGCTGTGCCTTTCCTATGGGCCCTTACTACAACTTCTGTGTCCAACATTAAGGGCTCATTAAATCTGAATTGTGTTGATCTGGGTGTAGGGATTTTTCAACAAGAGGAGGAAGGGTAACCTGGTCTCTGCTGGCAGTGACAATGCTTGCTGCTGGAAACCACACAATTCCCTGCGGGCATTGGGGTTTTTAGCAATAGAAATGTATTTACAGTACAGTTGTGGGATGTGCAGCTTATGCATTTTTCTTTGCTTAGAATATGAAGCAACAACTCAGTCAGGGTCTTGTTTGAGCTTGGGAACTTTGCACCATCACCTTTATCTGCTTTGGCATTATGCTTTCAAAACTTCCATGAGTAAAGCAATATTTTGGGACCTCAGCCACAGGGGAATAAAGACTTAGCTATTAGCTCTGAGAATGAGCTCTATACTGCCATGCTGCATGTCAGATAGCTACCTCCTACCTGAAAAGCTATAGATAGTGTCGTGTCTCAGTAGCATCCTTATTCTGGAGGCTAGGAACTGGCTGCCCACATGCTTCCCTTTGCAACCAAGGCCTTCAGCTTGAAACTCTTGAAGGAGGACAACCATCCCTTCACAGACCTTAAGCTCCAGGTGGAAGAGCCAGCGAAAGTGGAACTGCCTCTTTTACATGAAGAATTTACTAATGGTGCACTTCTGTATGAAGTGACCTCAGCTACAGTGGAGTTAAACTTGTCTCTAAGCAGGCAACAACGTGTTAGGAAACATTTCCTCATTTCTGCTGGAGTATGTCACTTCACAGAAAAGAGAATCGCTCTGTTGCACAGTGTTCGAGGGGACTCACTTGGCTCAGGGAAACTCAAGGTTCTCATCCCTTTTGTCAGAACTACCAATTTTCAGTTAAAATTGTTGTTCATTTCTACTGTTTACTTGTCATTGCCTCTCACTGGGAGACCACATGCTGATTACGCACCCCAAAATCACTCCTTTCCCACCACCGAAGCACTATGCTGTGCGCGGTGGGATCTGATAGTCATTTAGGAGTGCTGAGCTGCAGGTTGCTCTGAAGCAATTCAGAATGCACAGTGAAGATGAATGCCCTCCCCTGCTAAAGCTGGAGGGGATTTACATTAATCAGAATTAAATACCTGGAATGCAACCTTGGTCAGGAATGAATTCTTTACAAGGATTCCTCTGGCATCTTTGGCAATGAAGATGTTACTTTCTGAATACATTCGCTCTAGCATCTGTTTTCTTTCTACCTTCATCTCTCTCCATCACTGCTGAGACCACATTTATAATGTGACAACTTCCTTGGTCAAGATCAGTTTTAAGTTTATCTCTCAGGCATTACATCTTATTTGAGGGACTTGTGTTAGAAATCAACCATGTTCTTTTGAATTTGAATCTTCTGAATACAAGAGCTATGCTTTCACAGTGGTGATACATTTCGCTTTATTTTGTACATACTTTTCCTGCCCTAACATTTTGTGGAGCCTACACAAAACTAGCCTGTTTGTCTCTCTAGCCTGCCTTGGAAACGGTGACTGGGAGAAGTGGAGCGGACACTTTTGAAAAACTGAAAACCTTTACAAAGTTGTAAAAGGTTTAGTGCAAAACGCTCTCATTTCAAATCTGTCCACCTACCTGAATCTTATCTTTCCAGTTTTTTTGAAAATGCAGAGGAGGAACAAATCTCACTTTGATGGAATTGCTTCATCTTGTTCCTTAACCAGCTGAGTAACTCCGTATGCTAAAACTATGCTAGGGAAATATTAAAGCAGAAACAGAAAAAGAACTCAAAAAGTTGACAGTGATTTGTGCAGCCTGGTGCACATGCATTTCTGTATAGCCTTGAATTATTGATTAGATATTATTTCAGTAATTGATTTTTCTGCTTTACACTGCCCTTAGAGAAACCTGCAAGAATGAAAACATTAATTTGTATCCTCGAAAGAACCTAGTATGTCTTTACTGGCTTTTATGAGGTGATTCAGCCCTTCTACAGCACTGCTGATCTATAGAAATTCAGTGCAGTTGATTTAGTTTATACTGATATTTATGAAAGAAGTTGGGGCCTTTCATTGTTTTTATACATTTATTCCCCTCCTCAAGCAATAGCTCTTGTGCATTTAACCAGATGTTTTTCTTGTACATTTAAACATAGAAGCATTACTATAGTGTCTTGTAAAGCTTTTGTCATGGACTCAAATTTTCAAACAGCAATAAATTTACCCAAGCGTCTTTTGAATAGTATAGAAATTCTCAGATTAAAGACAATCCAAAAGTATAATCGCTCTTTGGACTACTTCTGGTAATTTCTGGTTACTCTGTCTCACTATAAGGAATTAAATTAGGGTTTTAATAAGCATCAGATTCTCCTTTTAGAAGAGCATCGGAACAGCTATACTGAATCAGAGCAAAGATCTGTCTAATCCAGCATCCTGACTCTGACCATAGCTCAGTCCTTCACTCTCTTTTCCCAAAGCATCTGCTCTTGGTCAGTGCAGAGCAGTATTCCTTCCCAGCTTCTGGCAGTCGGCTCTTTGGGTACTTCTTGAGCCAGAGGTTGTATCTGTGTCTTAATAGCCCTTGATGGACTTTTCTTCCATGAATTTTTCTAATAGCTTTTCTTTTAATCCATTTATGCTTTTGGCTTTCAAAACATCCTGTGGCAATGAGTTCCACAACTTAATTATGTAGTGTATAATAAAAAAAAAATAATAAAAAAAAAAAATTGGCCCCTCTTGCTTTAAACTAGCTGTTTGATCATTTCATTTTGTGCCCCCTATTTCTTACATCATGAGAACAGTTGCTCCTATTCACTCTCTCTATGCTGTTCATGATTTTTGACCATAATCCTATTCTTCTCCACAGTCATCTCTCTTGCAGGCTGAAAAGTCATCCTTTGGATAATCTCTTCTTGTAAAGAAGTTGTTTTGTACCTCTGTTATTTATATCTTCCTTTTCATGTCTTTTCCTAATTCTTCCAAATCTGTTTTAGAACTGTGCATAGAACTAAAGATGTGGGCAAAACCTCAGTTTATAAGGAGAGAGATGGTGTTCGCTGTTCCTTTTGTAATCATCCTTGACATTGTTTTTCCCTTTTACCATCCCTGAGCATTCAGCCTAATGCTTTCAGAGAACTGTGTTATGATTCCTAGATCTCTTTCCTCAGTAATAGCGGGTAACTGCATTCACAAACTCAATGTGTTTTACCCACGTACAGCACGTTGCATTTACTGACACTATTTCCTAGCATCCTGAAGCAACTTTCGTCCTTTCTGCTGTTTATAGCATTTATGCTTTCATAATGGGTGGAACTGAGCAAATCATCTGTCCGAAGGATTTTTGCCTTGGACGTTGCCTGTTTCAAGTAAATTGCAATTGCTTCAAATTCAGATTGTGCCAGGGATGTACAAAGCAAAGCTGAGAGATAAGGGAGAAAGGAGACATTAGCTTAAGCAAAGAACCACACTGATCTACTTATACTTTTCCAGGTGCCCGAGCTACGCTGGGACTTCTTAAGCAGCCCTGCACTGTGCAAATGTGTCTGTGCCCATACAGAAACTGGCCAGAGAGAAAAGCACTGCTCGGGGCCAGTTTTCCTATCTCAGTTGTAAAGATCACGATTAACAATAGGTAACATTTTTTAAAGATTATGTGGCATATATGGGGCCATGGTACGGCCATATACATTCCTTCATTAAAAAGATTAAAAGTGGATGGAGGACTCTTCCTGCCATCCCTCACAAAGCTGAGGCAGGAGATGCCAAAGGGGCAGGAAAAGTCATCTGTAAGCAGGACAAAAAGTGCAGAGAGGGACCCTTCTTTCCTTGAGTGCCTGTGTTGCATCCCAGTGCTCTGGCAGGACTGGGATCAAGGTCTTCGTTGTTCTTCAGTCATTTTCTCTTTCCGGTTTCTTTTAAAACAAACCAACCAAAACTAAATACAGAGGTGAAAATCCATTTTACTGGCATATGAAGTGCTGAAATTGCAGTATTTCTGAAAATAGCTGAATAGCTTTGGTGATAATAATAATAATAATAAATGCATTAAAAGAAAATCCAAATAATCTATTTTCTCTGAAGCACTGGCTTTCCTAGTAGTAAAGCAATAACCAGACTTGGTTCCTTAGAGGCTTGCATGACCATTAGGTATTTAGTATTGAGTAAATATTAGCTTTCATGGTCTGGTGGATTTGTGTCACTGTGTGTGATTATCATTTTTTATTAAGAGTTATCTTTAAACATCTGCGTGATAAATAACTGCAGTGTTATGTCAACTTGTATCTGTCATGTGAGCTCACACACAACCAGAAAGGCAGTCTTTCTTCCATGGCGAATGCACATGTTTTTGATGTTTTTTCTACCCCATAGAAACAAACAGACTCTTGTGCTCGGCAGCTCTGTGTTTATTGTCCTTCTGTTCCTGTATACCAGAGCCTGAACTGAAGGGAGTGTTTAAAATTATTATTGCTATCTATTAATTTGTTTCTTCACCCATCCCCATTGTTATCCAGAAATAAAAGTTAAGACTTCCTGGGTAGGAGCAGAAGGTATAAGAGGGTGATAGCGACGGTAGATGGACTTACTTGGAGACCAAAATTAAAACTGATGAATGCATAGCTAAACCTGAAACAGCCACAGAAGATATCAGGGGAAAAGTCAGTTAAATACTGACCTGAGGAAATGTCTGGCAGAGCCTTCCCTTTTACCTACTTCTCGTCATTAGCGGAGCATCCACTGAAGATAAATTTAGAATCTCTAATTCTATTTATTGTATGATTTTGTGTGTGCGTTTGTGTGTGTGAAAGTTGGTGTTGGAGAGAATGTGAATGCTTTCATTTCCACTTTTTGGTTGGAGAAAGGAGGAAAGGAAGAGCACATTTAGGCCTGACTGCATGTGAGAACAAAAACAGTTTGCTGTATCCAAGAGTCTTTTGATAGCATATTAGCCAGCTAATCCCTTGTGGATATAACTTGTATTGATCTCATTAATGGACCTCCAACAATGAAACTTCCCAGCTGCAGATGGCTCACATACAAGTGGAAAATATTCAAAAGAGATCTACCTTGTTGACTGTATTCCGTTATATTTTAATGTAATATTATATATAAACATAGAAGAATATTTTTGAATCCTGTAACCCTTGAATAACTAAACTGAATTTGATAAACTGGTAGATGAAATTATTTGTCAAGGAATGCTCTTTTACATTATTTCTGAATCACTAAAATTTTAAAATAAAATTGAGAAACTTTTAAGTCTACATCTATGAGGGATGGATGGCACAATTTGTATTTTAGTCTGGTAAGTATTCAACATGCCCTTTGAATATCATAATAATGTGAAATGGAAAAGCATATGTTGAGAACAATTGAAAGAAAAAAATCAGCATCATTTTGTACTTGAACAGGTCTATATATAGACAATGAATCACTTCACCCACCTCTGCAAAGTAATGTGGCCACTTGCTAGCAGTCTTTTGCACCACTGTGCAGCAGCTCAGGGCAAGGAACGAGGCGCTTCACGGGCAGCTGAAATGGGGCTGCATTGCAGGTAGGGTGCAGCTGGACATTTGGCTGACCCCTCTCCTTCCTGGTGAGCTCTGCTCTGCCATCGGCAGCACCCGCAGATTTTCCAGGGCACAGCTATAAATCGCTGTCAAAGATGGGTCTTTTCCAGTACCCTGAGCCTCCTGTCCTGTGCCTGTTCTGTTGCGAGTGCTCAGGGAAAGCTTGCCACCTGCAAGTAGAGCACGAGCTGCAAACTTCAAGCAGAAGTTTCCCTTCCTGTGCACTGCAAGATCAAAAGCTTCCCAGTATGAAACTCAGAGTAGATATGTATTTCTTAAGACAAAAACTAAAAGATGAAAGAAATTTTTCATCTTTTGTTGACTGCTTTGTCTCTGATTGCTAGGCCAAGATTTAATTTTGCATGTCGTGCTGACCATCATGTATTTCCTCTGAGTTAAATTAGAAAGTTTAGAAAAACACTACTTCTGCAAAAAAATAATATTGTGTGCTCCTGGTCATGCTCATGGAAATACTAAACATGCTTTAATAGCTGATCTAGACTAGATTCACAGCTCTTCATCGTTTTCCTCATATTAGGAAGAAGAAAGACTGGTAACATCAGAGTTAATAAGTGGATATGAACACAGTATGGGAGAGAAAGGAAAAAAAGAGTCCTTAAGAGAGGCTTCAGAAAATCTTCAGTTATGGAGGAAGTTTCTTTGGATCCAAGGATGATTAGCTGCTGCTCCTGATCCACATATTGCAAACATTCCTGTGCATTATTGTAATTCAATGCAGAGGAAAGTGTCACCGGGGCAGTACTGTTGGGTGCTGAAGGTTAAAGTTAACGAGATGAGCTGCGACTACATTACAGTCTGAAAGTGAGTGATGGTTGGTTATTTCAGTTCAAACCACAGGCTTGTAGGGAGTATTTCTGCCCAAGTGAATTATGTGAAATTATTCACAAGGTTGACAATTATTAGTAGCAGACCTAATTGGAACATCATGGGAGGAATGGAAATTTTTGCAAAAGAGGCTGAGCAGTTTTGTCATTTGTATACCAGTAAAATGCTTGCACTTTGGGGATCCAAGACTGCATATGCTTGAAAGTAAATGAAGCTCTGGTAGCATTGCTGTATTTCCATAAATAGTTTGTGAATCCCCAGAGCTTCACACTGTATTACTTTTGAATTTTTCCAATACATTTGTGTATTACTAGAAACAAATCAGAGCTGTGTTTTGTACATAGCCACGTCTGCAATGTGTGTGCAGCAGGACTAGTAGCTGGGACTAGCTGGGACTCAACTAGGCCCTGGGGTTTCTTTATGCCTTTTTTTTCTGAGGAGAGCAGACGCACAAGGAGAATGTGATCCCTTATGGAAGTGGAACAGAACAGAGGAAACTGGAGACCTGGCAAAAGCAAAACTTGAAAGTCCCCCTGCACCTGCTGGATCTTGAGATACTGCTGGGTTGTGGTTTGAATTTCATCTTTAAAAGAAGGAGAGGATGGAAGCGAGGGGAAACCTGTTTATAGAAAATATTTTTGGGGTTGTCTTTTGGTCTGAAGTTGTGTGGCTTTTATACCCAGGAGGAGACTAGTCAACTCCCTCCTTGTGCCTGCTTGTTTTCTCTGTAATACCCAGATGCTCCTCAGGGACTTGAATCCAGCTGTTTTGGGTCAGGATGAGGGGGACACAACCTCTGTATTTCTGAGAGGTGGGAGATGCATTTACCTTCAGCATAGCAGTGCTCATGGGATGGGGAGTAACAGGCCAACTCCTGGTGCTCCTCCTCCTGCCTGGCACTCTTTCTCTTAAGTAGATCTTAGAAACTAGGAAATGCTTTGACAAGCTTTCTGTTTATATTTGGCTTTTTCAGCCTGGTTTTCTGAGGAAACAAGGCCGTGTGATCACACTGTCTGTGAATTCGCCTCACTCCCTCACCAGGACAGATTTAAATTGGCTCACTGGTTAACACCAAATTTGACAAGGGCAGAAGAGGTCTCAAAGGTACAAAGTTTCCAGAAGTTGCATAAAGGAGCATCTGGTCAGAGGAAGGAAACCCAAATTCATGCCCTACTAAGGGGAAGATAGATGAAAATGAGGGCAAGAGCTGCTGTCCAGCCTGAACGTGGTGGTGGTGGAAGCCTGGTGGCCATCACTGGGAGCCAGCCCCGGCAGGAGGTATGGGAAAGGAAGGAAGTTTGGGAGCACCACAGTAAGAGAAGGAAAGAGAGAGGTACATGTCAGTGCATAAATCCCTCCTTGCACGGCAAAGATATTTCAGTTCACTCTTCAACCAGTGACTGTGGGGCCAAGAGCTGTCTGCTTCACTTGGGACAGGAGCCAGGCTGAGACCTACATGGAGAATGTCCCAGTTGCACTTGCAGCCTTCCTCATCAGCATTTCCCATGCCTGTGGCGTCAGGCTGCTCCGTGACCTGTTGGTGCCAGTGGGGACAGGGCTTTTGTGACACACCATGCTCCAGAGGACAGCCCTGGAGACCTAGCCTAGCCTAGAGTCCTGCCTCACAAACGTGGGTGCTTGTCCTCACACATGCTTGCTTTATACAGAGTTTTTAAGAAGCTGAGTTTACTGAAAGTCAGACTTCGGTGTTTAATTCACATGAGGTGCGGCCTTGGGATGTGAAGGAGGTGGAGGAGAAGTGAGGTTTGGGGTCCTGCTCAGCCACCCCAGCTCCTTGCCTCCTGTCATAATTTAAATCACCAAAACCGAGCCTTCAAAGCAGGAAGTGTGTTAGAGGTGGAAAGTGCCCAAATCTAACCAAGCTCTAATCATTCCCCTGTGTTCACAAGATAAAAATCCTAGCTTGTGCAGTGAGGTACCTGTGTCACCTAGCTACCAGCGACCTAGGGTAAGTGTATGACAATAACCCAGGTACACAAGACTTCTTTACTTCTGACTTCTGCTGAGCATTGGTGGAATGCAGTTGTATCTTTGCTGTTAATCTGTTCCCGTAACATCTGCTAGAACATAAAATATTATTCCCTAGGACATGAGACAGTCACATGAAAGCCCTGTTTGCATTGCAGCTTCCAGCAGAGCTCACGTAAATCTCCATCATGTGTTCCTGAAAAGCTGAACATGACGTTGGCATTTGTTGCCTGTGGCTCCCCTGGTGCCGTGAAGAGTTTGTTCTTGGCAGGCTACGTGCAGATGCATCCTCTGGGGGAAGGCAGAAGTGTCCCAAAAAGGCTGTGGTGGTGCAGAAGCAGGACAAGGCTGTGAGATGGGACCACAGTTTTGTCCCAGGGCTCTCAGCAGTTTTCTCTGAACTTAGCAAAGCAACTTCAGTGTGTCTCGTTCTCTAGAAGCAATGCTCCCTTGCTCTGTGTGGGGGACATGGGACATGGAGCCAAGCACCACCACAGGGAAGCGCCTGAGCATTAGTGGCAAGGCTTCCAGGAGAGGGTGCAGTAGGAGGAAGGTGAGTTTGTAGGAAGCGTTTGTTTTTTTTAATTATTATTATTATTTTTAACAGCTGTGACTTTTAGCAGCTCCTTTCCACCAAATTCTCTCCAAATTGCAAAGACCTGGCAATTGTTTGTGACCAAAGTGACGGAGGGCATTTGTGGCCAGTACTTCTAGTGGAATCAACATTTTCAAACTTCAGGGAAGAGAATATTTTGCTAATGCATTGCTATGTACTGTTAGCCGGAGAGGAATGTCTGTTCTTCAGTTTAAGTGCTTTTCTGCAAAAATAAGCAATATGTCTTGTAAGTGAAGTGAGTAACTGAAAATATCTTCATCTATGATGAAGCATGGGCTTTAGCATCACTGCAAATTTTTCCCCTGATCTTGGTGAATGCACAGAAAGCTTCCAGGAACAATCATTTATTTAGGAAGCACAAAGTAAAACAACTGTTACTGCCTAATCTTCACAACTAGTGAGCATCTGCATCTCCCAGTGGTGTAACCTGAAGGTTAAGTTATGGCACTCAAAGCTGACAGATATGGGGAAACAATGATGAATTCTTCTCTGGGGAATGCTTTTTTATATTCAGCTGTAAAATACAAATTTTATTTACCTAAGTGTTTTAGGACTTTTCTGAGATTAGACATGGGGAAAGCATTTGGAAATCGTTTAATGATAGAAAGCATTTATAAAAGTTTTGTAATAAATTCATTTTTTTTTTCAGAGATTGTGATTGATAGTAGAGTAAATCTGGCTACAAATCATCTAATACTTTGATACTCTAGTATCAAAACCCCCATGGCAATGTTGATATGGTAGCTCTACTGTATCTTGCCTGTCCAAGGAGAGGTGATGTAGACTCACTTTGTACTGGCAAACTTTCTAGATTGTGCCGTGTCCATCCTTCAGCAGTCACGATGGATTCCCTTGTGGAATGGATTCCACAATGTCTGTGAGGTCACAGCTTAAGGTATACAAAAGCATTTCTAAATCTCCTCTGAAGAGATTTTTGATGGAAATTTTAGAATATGAAACAGCCTGGAGGTGCTACGTGTATGGCATCTTCCCTCAGTGAACTGAACTGCAGTTCATGAATAGGACTTCTTTCCTTCATGTCTAAGATCCCACCAATATAACTGCAGTTGGTTTTGGTACATTGTGTGCAAATTGTGAAAATTTGCTAGTTCAAGAGACTATAGTGTGAACTCAGCTCTTTAGAGGCACTTCTTCAAAATAATAAAATAGCACAGATAAAATGACAGTAGAGACAGTAGACTGTAAGTGGCTATTGCAGGAACTGGGCACCTTGCTGGGTTTTGGTCCTGTTCTTTGACAGACATATTCAGTATGCATTCAATTTGTATTAATTTAAGGTTTCTGTTACACTGTTCTCTAAGGTATATACTTATAATTCCCTTTGTTCCCTTTAGCTAAACCATGTACTGGAGAGTTTCCTCAGGAAGCTTTTCTAAGCGTTTGTGTTTCGGGACAACTATAGGAATACACAGAGCTGCTGATGGCAATGGGAGTACACTGAGCATCTGTTGTATTTGGAATAACTGTAGAGTAGCATAGTAAAAAAACAGGGACGCAGCTTGAGTGATCTAAAATGAGATACAGATCTCAAGTCAGCCTATAATTCAATTTTTCTGTCAGTTCATTGTATTTCACAGTAAGAATAGACAGAAGAGAGGGAACACAAAACAGATTTACTTGTAGCTTGATGTTCTATCTGCATACAAACTAAACATGTTAAACTTGGCACACAGTGTGTATTCACTATGTTGTAGCTGCATGGCTTCATAAAAGAGTATTTACAATACATGGTTAGCATTAAATTTACCAAAGCCTCAGTCATCTGGAATATGTTCTTCTTTCCACATTAGCAATCCTGAAGTTAAATTTCCCATAAGATTTTTGTTTCTATGCCCCATTAGTTTTATGAGCAGCAAACCAGCTATTGGAGGACTGTTTCCAATTGCTCACTCAAAAATACCTTTGCGTCAGTCTTGCAATCCTGCAGCAGTTCTTGCTGAGCTAGTTTCACCATATCACTAGATCATGTTACTCCATTTTTTTACGATATGTATATATGTGTGTGTAACTAGTATAAACCTTGTAGTAGTCAAGGATTTTTTCCCCTCCACCGCAGGGCTTTTTTTAGCTATTATTAAAAATATTTAATAGCTCTGGGCAGAGCAAAGATGATCCCTGGCTCCTGCAAGTAGTGCAGGTAGGAGCTGGTGGTACAAGTAGCATTGTTCTTTACTCGGGTACAATCGGCCTTCCTTGTTACAGTGATTGTATAAGAGACAACTTCTAGCACAGATTTTCCTCCTCCTGTTACAGGATCCTGCCCCTTCTGGAACACATTATTATTATTATTATTATTATTATTATTTTATTTCACACAAGGAGAAATTTATCTTCACTGTGATGATAGTCTTCCTTTGCCAAGAAAGGAAAAGGTTCATTTTAGAGCGCATCCACCAAAGAGGATATCAATAAATTTTGTTGTCCAGCTGATAATAATAAACAGCACATCTCTGTCCAGATAGCCTTTCCTGTTTTATTGCATCATCTGCCTCCTCTGGGAATGTCATGCTGTTAGATGCTAAAAGGACATTAGCTTCTCAACAACATGCCTACTAAATTTTAAGAGCTGAATTTAAGTATAGACTTTCTTGACTTCCTAACTGTATTTCTGTAGGCGGATGCAAGTTTACCTCAGGGCAAGAACATACTGAGAGGCCTGTAGAAACTCCAAATAATGTGACAGGCAAGCTCTGGGTTATCTGGTGTACAGTACTTTATTCCTGCAAGTTAAGTTGCTGCATTTAGCTCTGGTAGCCATTTGCCTTGATTTCTATCCTATTTGTCCTTCGTTATATCCAAACAAAGCATTCATGCTCCTCTCCCCACCTTCTTAAAATTTCTAGCAATTTATTCTGTGGTAAATCTCCGTGTTTTAGCACTGCTCCTTACAAGCTGCATGGTTAATTTTGCATGTCTTTGCCCTTAGTGTGAGAGTATTACAAGTCAGTCCTTGCTTCTGTGGCTGCCAACTACAAGAGCTGCTCTGCATGTGGAGGATGGACTATCAGAATCCTTCATAGACAAGGTACGCAGTGAATGAACAAAGGCTTTTTTAGAGCATATTTTGCAAGTCATTTCTCTCAATGGCAAAGTGAGCTTCTGTTCAGTTGCGCTAAAGGCCACCCCCGTTATGGCACAGAAATTGCTGGTGGCAATTGCGGATGCCAGCTATCATTGTACATCTTCTCCACATCGGTGTGTGTTACCTCAGTGATGCTCAGGCAAATGAAACCTTTCCCCAGCTGCAGAAGTTGGTTAAATGCAAGGCTGTATAAAGTGCTGTCTGGAAATGCTCCCCCTATAAAGAGAACTTTGGGTTCATTTAGGCAATCCAAAGCTAATATGGGCCACGCTTGCTGGCTGCAGTGTGGGCAGGGTTTTGTTTTTCAAGTGAAATAGTTAGCACCATTTTGAGCTGTGTCATTTCAAGAGATGAGAGTAGTATTCAGGAAGGTTGACGTAGCTCTGAAGGCTGTTTTCTCAGCCTAATGAGCCAAGAGGGAAGGAGAGAAGTAGGTTTTTTCTGGGGGAATTCAGAGCACCTACAATAAAGCTTCAAGTTTGAATCACTGTCCAAAAACACATATTCTTCCAAATACACTTGCAATGTTATTTTAGCTTTTCCAAAAGAACCAGACATTGAGAGACTAACAGCAACCTGGATATGGGCTTTGCTTTTTGCTGCTTTCTTTTTTTTTTTCCTTCCCAACATCATCTCAGTTTTGTTCTTGAGGCCCTATGGAATCACAAAACTGTAATGTAGCCCAGAGAGGTACTCCAGGAAACTATCTAGCTTAATTTTTCATGTTTCCTTCTCCTTTTCTCTGGCAGAACTAAATATCCTGAGGCCAATCCTGATAGCTGTTTTCCTGTTCTTGAGTATCTTTAGTGGGGATGGTTCCACAAGTATCCCTGGCACATGTTCCCATTCTGAAGTATTCTTACTTTGGGAAAAAAATCCCCAGTGTCTGACCTAAGCAAACCTCCTTTTCTGCAAGTGGAGCCAACTGCTTATCTTGAGCTCTCTCAATGTAGAGAGCTACTAATTGTTGTCTTTAAATATTACTATCATTTATGATAAGCCATTACACCTCAGTCGCTTTCCTTTTTTCCTAAACTAATGCAGATCTTTCACCCTCTCCTTTCAGTAGCTATTCCACATCTTTGTTTTCTAGAGAGAATTGCAACACTTTACCTTCCCACTTAGCTGGGTCTTTAATGTTCACTGTAGATTCTCAAAGACATTTGGCAGTGGTTCAAAGATTTGGGATTTGGGGTTGAATTCATTATTGGATTTTATTAGAAATGCCAGCTTGACTACATTTAACCTGCCTTATATTTTTCAGCTGCTTTTTTCCTTATTCTAGTCATTCTTAGAATGGTGTGAAGTTTATGGTCAAAACTAACCCCCCTCCCCCCTTTTTTTTTTGGTGAAGACCTGGAGCCATGAAAGCATAGATTACTTCAGCCTCTCTCTGTCATGAATTATTTTATCTTCTTTCTTATTAAGCATCAGAGCTGTACCTTCCTTCTGATATATTAAAAGAATATTCTCTTTTCATCTTTCATGTCCCCTGGTACTTGTAATGCTCTTTTTGTGATGTAGGTTCCAATTTTGTCACAGGAGAGCTTTGCTGTTATTTTATATTTATTCTTAGCCATAAGAAGTTGTTTCCATGTAAGATTTTAAACTTCTAATTTTTAAACTGCTAATACAACAGCTGTCTTCTTTACTGTCCCGTTGCCAGCCTCTTGCAAGTTTTCAGTGTGATTCCATTGAAGTTTCTGTTGTAGGAGTCCAACCAACTGGTTCCTGAGTTTACTAAACCCTCTTTAGATCCATCATTCTCATTCTGTTGCTTTTACTGTTCTCCCCACACACTCTCAGAGTGTTTTCTAATAATATCAATATCAGTCATCTTCCTTTTCTGAATTCTTGGAGGGTTTTTCCCTGTAAATCAGATTTTTTTATCTAAAATAATCTCTGTTGTAATTTTCTCCAGTTTTGAAACCAAAGTCCCACTGTAAGCAATTCTCCTTTGAATAAATGGTCAAGAGGTTAATATTCATTTTATCTAAATGTAGATATTAACAATGGTGGATACCCAGTTTTGACCAGTGCTTCAAGCGGTAGGAGACAGGCACCAGCAGAGCAATGCATCTCCTCTTCGGAGGAAGAAATTCTGCTGGAGTTTTGCAGGTCTGAGGGCAGAGACAGAAGCGAAGAACAGTTCGTGTGGCTGAAAGCCTCTTTTTCTCCTGTGTCAGTCAGTCTAATTAGACATGTTCCCTCAGCTGGCCAACCTTTCCTTGCCTTTGAGGAAGGGCTTCCTTCAGCCCACCTCCAGCAGCCTCAGCCTCTGCCCTTGCCTCGGAGCGGCTGTCGGCTGGACAGCCCCTGCAAGAATTCCCCATGCACATGGTAGCCTGGTCCAGCAGAGGAACTGCTGAAAGCAAAGGAGCTTCTGGTGTAAACTGTGGGACTGAAAATCTGGGCAAAACCTTCTGCCGTTGTCCAGGCAAGTAGAGCGGCCAGTGTTTACCAACTGCTCTAGCTGTCCGTTTACCTAAAGTAGGAGCTAAATGGTATTTAAAATGTTAGCTAATTCCTTTCCTAAGCATGCCTGGTCTGGTTTGTTTAGATAAGACTGGCCAATGTCTTTCATTGGAAATGATTAGTCAGAACCCAGAAAAACTCATAAACTCAGTTTCTCATAAACTCCTCTTGGTCTTGGAGTGGATCCTCAAACCCCTGGTCCAGAACAGGTGGATGGTGCTTACAGTTACCCTTTTAATCTTTTCTTGTCTGTTTTGTTGGCTTGGCTTCAGTAGGAGTTGTGCTTTTTCACTGCACCTTGATGTTATTTCAGGGCCCATCACTGTGTAGCTGATGTATGGGAGAACTTCTGGGGGAACTGTAATGTTCAGACATCTCACAGCAGCCTCAGAAGACTTTTAGGCAGCTGGCTTCTTCAGCATCTTCCAAATAACTTACAGGGAGAAAGATTGCTGTTTCCCAGAAGGCTGGTGCTTGTTTTGCTTGAGTTTATATTACTGCATGGGCTGGAGCACATGAAAAATGGAATCTGAGGCCCTAAACCAATGTGGGACCATGGCAGAACATATATGATCGCAGGGAGGGACCTGTCCAAGAACTTCATATTCAAACACTCAGCTAAAAGTTTGGAATTTTTAAAAATTTTTCACTGGATTATTTTTTTTTAATTGGTTGGAAACTAAAGGGGCAGGGTTTCTGAAACTGGCTTGAAAACAAGCGTACATTAGAAGAGTGCTCATTTTGTAATAATAAGGTTTCCACCAAATGTGTGATAGCCTGCTGACAGCAATACACAAGGATTTTGTTTATTCTACACCTGGTTTGCCACCATCTCTAGTTCCCTACTTTTCCACAGCTTGACACAAAAGTAAACGCATTATTTTTAGACCAACAATAATTTCCTTATTTCCCTTTACCTTTGAAAAATAGGTAGCACAGCCTTGACTTGAAACTTTCATCCTCAAAGTATATATCCCCTCTATGTCATGTCTTCTGTTAAACTTTCTTCCTTTCTTCCTTTCCCTTTTTCTTTTGCTTTTGCTTTTTTCACCTTTGACTGAACGTTTATGGAGTATCAAGTAGAGTTGTATGTCACCAGCTAGACTGAGCTGGGTTGATAGGGTATGCCTACCTGCAGCATTCTTAATTTTAAGTAAAACTGAAACCCCAAAATGAAATTCTGTTCAGCCTGTGAAGTCTTGCTTATGTTGTGTCCTGTGAGCAGAGAACCAGCCTGCGATGCCAGCTACATGGGTTTTGTTTCTGCGGTTGCTCTTGGCCTGTTGCACCACTACAGGCAACTTTCTTCCCAAACTTTCTTCTTTCATTCCAAAAACGGGGCAAGAGGGGAAACTGTGAAAAGAGCGAAGTGCTCAGAAGCCTTTCTTTGGAAAAGCACTATGTGGAAAACTGGTTATTTACAGTGATGTGTCTTTCAGTGCCAAAATCAGGAGTTGACTGCAATTTTCCTAAGTCAAAGTCTGCATGTAGTTAAGAGCTCACCACCTTATAGTGAACTCTTGCAGGATTTAAACATTTTCTTGACAACAACAGAAACATGAATTTTGGGAGGAGCAAGGGAAATGTTTTCCTGACCCCGACCTTCCTAGCTTACTTGGATGTGTTTGTGAGATGCTGATGAGAATGTTTCAATAATTTTCTGAACATCCCAAGTCATGCCAAATCTGAATGCCTCTCTCTAATTTTTCCCTGCAGCTGCCTCAGCAGGATTTTGCCTTCTTTCATCCATCTTTCAGCAAGTGTATTGTGCAAAGTATGTAAATATCTTTACAGAGAGGGTAGCACAAACTGCACACATGGTACTGTTTAGGCAACTGAGACAGATGGTGCGAGTGTAGTTACAATGAAAACAATTCCTTAAACATGGGTGGGGGAACATTTCACATCTCTTTGCTTATGTGGAAGCTCTAGCAAGACCTGAGCCTGGGATCACAGTAATCCCTCAGCTCGGGGCATTGCTGGCCGAAAATTGCGTTACGCAGGTCCAGGTAGCTCAAGTCCCGTAATATTTCCCACCTCGGCAAGGATGCAAGATGAAGAGGTAGGGCTGTGTTGGCTGCTTTTCATTCACATCCCTTCCTATTGTTGGGCTGGCAAGAGGCATTTTTATTTACCATTTCCCAAATGAAAACATGAAACAATGGTGGGATTTGTTTCTCAGGCCTCAGATCCTCTGTTAGTTGAGTGCAGTGCTACAAAACACTTTCTGCACTGCAGACGCATGCTGCTTTATGCCCTCTACATGCCTGCATGAGCACCAAGAACCCCTTTTGGAGACAGGAACTGACACCAAAGCTTGCCAAGTCAGACTCCCCCGTAGCATGAGATGGGTTGTGTCTTCCCCATCACTGCCTGCCTCATTCCCTCGCGCTGTTTTCTACCTTTCTGTAGCACTGCATTTAAAATGGGGGCTTGGCAATGGGGAAACAGCTGGGGCAAGAGGAAAAGCAGAGAGAGCACGCACCTAGTGGTGACTGTGGTAAATCTGCACTCAGGCTTTTGTTCGATAGCCCTCCAAGCTGCACGTCTATCCCTGGCAGGGTTCCTTGGCTGCCAGATTTTGGGTTGCAGAGGCTCCTCACAGCACCACTCCGGATTGCAGCTTCCCCGCTCGCTGTCCTGCCCCGGCCGCACAAGAGCACCACGGCCCCGGCTTCCCAGCTGCTTCCTTGTGGAGCCCCCGGATGACTGCTATGCAGAAATATGCATGACAGACTAGACCTTGCTCAGTCTAGCAGCTGTTGCTAGGGAAGGATGTGACATTTAGTGCTAGTACAGAGGGTCAATTAGATAAGAGCCCTAAGGATAATTTCTGTAATAAGGGGGTTTGGTTATTTGGAGTCGGGGAGAGAGCTGTAAGAATTATGCAGCTACAACTAATCTGGTTGGGGTGGGATTTTTTGTATTATTTTTTTTCTTTAAACCTTGCCTCAGAGAGCTCACAGTTTCACCAAGACAGATGTTACCACCTTCAGATATTAAAGACATGCTTAATCTCTATGGAGACATTTGCTTCACCTAATGAAATGAGCTGCAGCAATCAATTTCATTCTGCGCCTATTGATCATGTCTGTTTTAGGGAGACAAATACAAGACAACCTTAATTAAGAGGATCTATCTCTTCCTTTAGCAGTGCTTTCCAGCAGGAAGCTTTCACATTTCATATTGTATTTTTTGATAGAAAATCTCCTTCTACTTGAACCAGGATTAAATTGAAATCAGAAGCTCGTATTCCTATCCCCTGCACAGATTTTAAAGGAACAAAATGGTCTGTATTTTTTAAGTACTTAATTCAATTTATTTAGATTTATTATCCCTCAGGAATTGGAAAATCAATAACTTCAGCTGCCAGGTGCACTGTTTATTTATATATATTTTAAGGCTGCAAATGTGGGTGACATCTATCTGTTCTGAATTGAGTGGCTTTCTTTTAAATAAATAAAAAACAAAGGATTATTTTTTCTTTGGCATTTGGCTTGAGGATAATCTCCCTTGGTCTCTTTCCTTCTTTTCCTGGCCATATTCCAAGTGCTGGTTTCAAACTAGTCTGTTTTTAGCATAGTCATCAAAGAGAGGAGCTTCAGGAAGTCAAAGGGTTGTCATCAGTGCTGTTGAGGGAGGTCTAACCCAACAGCGGTCTGATTTGTTAGGTGAGATGTTGGTACCACTGGCGTAGAGATGCTGCTTTTGCATCTGAGCTCTAAACAGAAGTTAAAACTCTGTTGTACAGAATGATAAACCTGGGCACAGGGAAGAGACCTCTTCAAGCTCAGCATATAGCAAAATTGGGAAGAATGCGAAACCTTGTCCTCAGTCCCCTGCTCCCCTGCACCTCCAAATATTAAAAAAAAAAATGTTTTTTACCTTTTTTTTTTTTTTTAGTTTTATGTGTAAGCTGGTAGCTCAGCACTTATAGGGCTTTCTCCTCACTTTGTTCCAAAGTGCTTTAACTGGGCACAGCACAGAAACGTGGAGCACCTCTGGCCCACAGGTACAGCGTTTCAGCAGGGTTAATCGCCCCTGACTTTTCTAGGGCGCTGAACTTCAGCGAATTCCATTGCGGTGTGCGTTGGAGTCGCTTGGATGTGATGAGGCTCCGAGTGGGCGGCCTTAATCCCAGAGCAGTTCTGTAGGAGCAGTGCTTTACCCAAGTGCTCTGGGTTGAAAATTCCTCTTCTTTGTAGCACAGCCTGCTGTGCTGACATCGTGGCACCTGCATAATGTTAAGGCTCATCCAGAATAGTATCTTCCACTCTTTCAGAGTTTTGCTCCAGGTGCTACTTAGGTCAGGGTCAAAAAGATTTTTTTTATTTTTTATTTTTAATTCTGAGCTAAAGTTAGCCAAAGTAATTTCCTTTTATGGGAAAGCTATGTATGGCAGCCAGGGAAAATGGGTCTTTAACACTTTGCTATAAACAAAGGGAATATTTTAATTCTTCAGCCTTTGAATCCCCACTTTTTATAACACTCATACCTCTGTGTCTGGAGAGTAGTGGTTGAAATAAGTATATGTAGAAATCATCTACTCAAAGCAACAATGCAAGTGCTTTTGCTGAACTAACACTGAGAACTTTTTTATGAACAAAGATGCGTTTACGTAAGCTTATCTTTATTTACATGAAGTTCAATAAAATAAGCAATTTCAGTCTATTGATATTTTCCTCCTCCTGCTCCATTCTAGAACATAAACTTGATGTTGTTTGACTGTCTTAGACATTTTTTGCCCCTACAAGGAAGTTCAGCATCTCAAAGCAATATGCGTTGCTTTGTTTTAGTTCTCTGCTGGATCTCTGGGTGAAGTTTGGTGTCCTTTAGATAGTGCTCAAGATTCAACACACCAGTTTATTTATTTGTAGGAAAATGGTTGTTGCTGGACATCTGCTGCTTGTGGTTCGTGCTGGAGTTAATGCTGTTCCACTGCTCTGCCTGATTTGGTAATAAATACAGTTTGACCTACGTGACTTTGAGAAATGGGACTTATCCAGGACCTTACTGAGAGTGGTATGAAATATTATATGGAGATCTGCACTGGATTTCTAAGTCTTGTGATGATGAATATTGTGAAGTCAGCAAGAGACTGCTGTAATTCAGTGTTCTTACTTCTCTTACTGCTATTTTTCTATGCAGACATTTGGTTGTCACAAAAAAAAAAAAAAAAAAAAAAAAAAAACTTTAATGATTCATTAGTTTCATGAATCAACCAGCCCCTGTTGGTTCAGTTTAGGCTGTACAGATTAAAGGGTCTCAAAGTAAGACCCATTCAGTTGGTCTCAAACATCTGGGCTGCACAGAAACGTGTTCTCCAGAATGCTTAGTTTGAGGGAGGGGGACTCTCTGGGAATTTCTAATAAACTGAGAGCTCTTCTAAGGGCCTGCTGGTGAGACAGGAGCCCATTGTTCTTCCCCATCCCCTCCCTCTGTCTTTGAGCTCATAATTACAATACAAGTAAAGCAAACAAAAAAGCCATGATTCATACATGAAGGCTTTGGAGAGATGTGTTTGATATTCTCTGAGATATTGATGCTTATATTGTCTTATACATAACAGATTGGAAAATGGTAGTTCTGGCACGTGTCGAAAAGGCAAAGTAGATTTATTCATAGAATTTTGTAATGGGAGATGTTAGACCTGGTTAAGTACCGACAGATTATTGCTTTCAGCATACTTGAATATCTACTGGAATTTTGCTTGGAGATCACGCTCTTCACTTCCTCCTCTCTGCTCTCCGTGTAGTTGAGCTGTCTTAGCCTTTTCCAGTGTGTGTCTAATGGCATCAGGTTGAGTGTGTGTGTACTTCATTTCAGTACTGAGAGCAGCAACTCCTGTACTGATATCTCTGCAAAGCCTTTGGGATAATGGCATTCTGCTGCTGTGAAATGTTTTCTTGTTTTATTACTGCAGTGATAACATCCTGCATTGCTTTTCCAGTAGCAGTATTGCACCCAAGAGGCAAAGGGTTCAAGCTTTAGGAGCACTACTAATTACCACTGGTCTTCTCTTCCTCTTTAAAGTAAGAACGTAGCATCGCTGTTTGATAAACATGAATTTGTGGACGAATTAAAATTTCCTTTGCAGAATCATCAGAAAAGCTATTGCAGTAAGGGATTCAACCCAGAAGGCAGTCTGTCATTGTATCTATTCATTCCAAAGGGCAGAAAACCTCTTCTTAAATTAATGAATTAGTTACAATAACATTCACCCATAAACAGCCATAAGTGTCAAGGGTTCGCTGGTAATTCCAGTGAGCTTGTTACATGGAGGCAGCAAACTTACCTTTCCATCCTGAAGTGTGGGAATCTGGTGGATGGCAGCAGGGAAAGGAAAGACTTCTGTCCTTCTTTGTAGAAAGCATCAAATCTTTCTGTAGTTCACTTGCACAAGATAGTAGTGTAGTTGTGCTGTAGTTCACAGCACAAGATAACTTTAAATTCATGGGAAGAGTTTGTTTTGAATGTGACTAAGTATCCCATACTGAAATAAGTGGTGAGCATTTAATAATTTTGAGGTTGGTGGCCAAACATGTTACATGAGCCCTTAGTATGCAGTCACAAAGTAGAGTATGCAAAGGCATTTGACTTGTGAACTCTGCTTACAATTGAGATGTTATTGCAAATTCAGCTTCTTAACTTGCTGTTTAATGGTTAAATAATGAGAGTGGCATTTGGTTATTGCAATATTGCATTGATTTTTAACCACAGGTTTACTTAAATGGTAATGATCCAGCTTTCCTTTTGAGGAGACTTAGCAGAAAGACTTTGTTCTTGGAGGAAAAATGCAAGTAAGTGGGCATTTTCAGGGCATCTCCATAGCACTGTTTCTGGAAACAAAGCAAAGGAAGCAGCATATGGTATTAAATCTGCAGACTGTTTGACAGTAACCAGTCCCAGGTACTTCAGAGGTCAATTTACAGAACCCAGAAGAAAGCAGTTAATCTGCCCAAGGAAGTTGCTCCTCTCCTAAAGCCAATAGCTTGGAGGTTAACATAAACTCCGAAGTGTTAGACGTGTAACGCCTCCACTGCTCGCCCTTGCTGTCCTTACAGAACAGTGTTTCTGGGCAATCGGACTGTTCTGAGCTCGGTCCAGTTTTCGCACGAACCCTGATCAAACTTTGACTTCAGTAGTGTCCTTAATACTTTGCAATTTTGCAAGCCTTACTGAGGATCTGAAAAACTTTTGACTAACCCATTTCACTTGAATTATGAGATAGAATAGAGGATTCTTATGTATGTTCTGCTGATTATTTGTGATTGTACATACTTCTGTCAATCACCTCCTCATTTATGTTAAGCTGGTCCAGTCTTTCAACATCATTTTGTGAGAAAACCTTCTCCCCTCATACTTTTTGTAATTGTCATCTGTTTCTGAATCATTTTCAGTTCCTCAGCATCTCATAATGGAGGGAATACTTTGGGATGCAGTCTTCTAGATGAAGGGAAGCCACTGATTTGTGGAAGCTTTTGCTACAACTGTATGGAAAGGGAAAGGAAGCATTTATCAATTAGAAGGCATATGGGTTTCCTTATCCATAGTTCTGTCCTTAAACCCTTGCTCTGAAATTCCCAATTCAGATGCTCTGTGATTAAATACAAAGATCCCAGTGAAGCAGAGTCCTATCAGAACGCAAATTGCAGGACAAAGATTGCTTTAAGTAGATAAATGACTTCTGGCCTATGAGGCTTAGGTGTCTGAAGAGATTGCATTTTAGCACTGAACAAAACCAGTGTAATAAATGATGTGGTTAGGAAGATGAGTGTGTTTATCACTGTAACATGAAACTGGCACATGAAAAACAGCCTGAACGTTTAAACTAATAGAGTCATTCTTGTTTTCCATGTGTGTCTTATTGTTTCACATCTGTTATGTTTGTGTAATTGACTTTTGTAGTAACTCCATAATACATGCAAATTGTCACCAACAAAGCAGATGGGATGAAATTCCTTCTGAATAATGTAATTTAAAAAAATGAGTACAACGTAGGAAGGAGCTAGTACGTTGCTCTCTCTCATAGAGCAGGAACTCATCATCCATGCCAGCCACTGTTGGCAAAGCACGTGGGTGCTTTTTCTCTTCTTAAGCATTTGATTGTTCTGCTTGGTTTTTCTTTTGATTTTGTTTTAAAAAACTTCATATGGATGTTGATGTTTGAAATTACAGCTATCTCATTGAAATTGGTGGGAGTTTTGGCCTCTTTGAGAACACTGCTGAATTCCATAGTTATACAAGCAAGTGTGCATTTTCCTCTTAATAAGGAAATAAGTGTTTCTAATAAATAAAATAATTTGAGAATTTACTCAGTCTGTTTCATTCTTCTAGCACAAGCCAACTGAAATGTATAATCCTCAGACATGCTAATCGATGCACCACGTTCATAAGAAACTGTGCCATTTAAAAAGTCGTGTTTATAAGATAATAATTAAAACAGCAAGTTGGAGGGATTAGGTATTTGCTCGTGTCATTTTTGACCTGTCTAAATTATTATGTAACATCTCTGGAGTTTGAGATTTCCCAGTATCCTTTGGCAATCTATTTCAGTACTTAATTATTTTCTCTTTTAAAAAGTTGTGTTTGGTACTTGGGAAAAAAAAAAAAAAAAAAAAAAAAAAAAGTAATGATGATAATTTCCTTTTTATTGTTTGCAATTAACTTCTTGTCTTGGCTAACACAGATAAGAAGAACAGATGATTTTCCTTATGATTTTGCAGTAAAGCTTCATGTCCCTCTTGCTTCCTTTCTCTTAATCAAGCAACCATAGTATGTACTTACCTGTAGTCATCCTTGGTGTTCCCCTCTTGGAGCAGTGGATGGCAAGTGCTGGATAAAGAGCATTGCTGCGTGAGTTATACAGATCATATTCCTGTTTGAATACCTGCCCCAGAATTCCTGTTGTTTTCTTAATACTTGAACTTCATCTCATCTCAACTTCATCTCCACTCACTTCATCTCAACGCTTTCATGTGATGAAAGTGTTAAATATGAGTCAACTGTGTCACGCTGTTATGCTTAAAAGGGAGAAAGATATTGGATTTGGGTGTGTAAATGGGGAACAAATATTTTCTTAATTTAAACGCTATTTCTAACATTACAATTTTGCTGTGGTTCATATGGGGATTACTAGTAAATATTGGCCTTCTCCTATTTAAGTGATAGTTGCCTGTGGCCACTGAGATAAATCAAAGAAACTGCTCATAACTTTGCAAGTGGTTGATTTATCTTGTTGCCTTCTGGAAAAAGCTGAATATTAGGCTTAGCCAGTCTCTTTGAAAGGAAAATCAAATGAGGTTGCAAGTAGAGTGGGAAGAATGAAGGAATAAAGAGCTGGTAGGGAGGAAAGCTAGTAAAAATTGTAGCAACTATGTTGTTTACTGTTTGTGTTGTGTTTTATTAGTTCTGAATTGATTATTAATAATTATAAATATAAATATAACATGGGGAGGATCAGCTGTGGGATGTGACATAGCTTTGTAGTTCATTTCGGGAAGCATCTGCCCAAGTGTGGGAGGCAGCAAGGAGCAAAACAAGGGGAAGCACAAGAACTTTTGCTTGGAAAGTATAACAAATAATGAGGTGAGGGAGTGGATGGGCTGAGGGTGAATAAGACAGGATTGAGCAGATAGGACAGGAAAGGTCAGCCACGAAAGAGAAGTTGAGCTTCTTTTGTGTGCAGTGTGGTGAGTGTAAGCATTTTGCTCTATTACTAGTAAGGGCTGTCAGGCAATCTGCAGTAGTGCTTTGGCCGTAAAAGAGGCAGAATTATAAATGTTAAGCCTGAGATGGAGAAGAAGCTGAAGATCCCAGCAGGAAGCCTAGATACATAGGTGGGTCTTTTAACAGCAGTGTTAGCAAACACGTCCAGGCATACACTGTCTCTGTTGACCTTACAACCTTAAGCGTTATAACAATTCAGTACAAAGCCACTTGAGCTAACTGGATGCAGTTGGGTTGAATGTCACTGACTCAGAATTAGCATGAGTTCAACCTAATAAACTCACTGCATCTTAAACTAGACTTATTAAGGTCGCTTTGAACTATGCAATGCAGGCATATTGTCTTGTGCCATCAATATTTCTGGATTGTGTTGTTTATATGGACTTGTCCACCGCCTCACAGATGTCTTAAAAGAAGAATCAACAGCTTAGGGTTTCTATGCACTGCCATTACTAGAGTAAAACTAAAAATGTTGATTTTGTGGCAGATGTAAAGGAGATAAATGACTACCTGATATCTGTGGGGAAAAAAATATCTTTCATAGTGGCTTATAACTCAGTTAATCATTTTCTTTTGCAACTTCCTAAGCATATTCACTCTAAAACATGTCACACCCACACTACAGTTTCAGGTAGAAAATTGCATAGAAAAGTAGATTAACAATAAAACAGAGAAAGAAATGAAGACATTCAAACCAATAAAGTTCTTGCTTAGAAGCTTAATATTATTTGCAAATAGGACTTCTTTATTAGATCTTGTAGAAAATTTACTGTATTGCAAATGTCCTCATTAAGTCTGAAAGACGCAAGAGAAGGAAAACAAAACTATAAATGGATAATTTTAAAAAACAAGGCAGACTTCAAACTTCCCATTAAGTTATTCCTTTAGAATTTCATTAATTCATTTTTTCTGTAAAAAGAATCCCAGTGTAAAACTATTTTGGCATATCTAATATAATGTTATTTTCCTAATGAACAGCTCTTCAAATTGAAGTTCATATTGATAAGCATGTTATCTCTCATATTCTAAGCCGAAAGCCACCAAAAAAGGCTTTCTCCCTTCTTGCCTTCAGGGTGCATCTTGGAATAGAGACCATGTGGAAGTATTGAAATAGGACATGTTATATTGTTGATTGGGAGCAGAATTTGAAACTGAATTGGGCACGTGTTCGAGCTTTGTAGCACTGCTTGGTTTCAGAGTTGTGTACAAATCAGAATCTATACCGCGTACTGGTAAAGCAGCCCAAGAAAAAGGAGTTCAGATCATCTTTCATCTGAGACCAAAACACTTATCAAGATCTCAGTTTCCCAATGAACAGCTGCAGGACTGAAGGCTTTCATGGTTTCTTAGGAGATGCGCAGCCCTGGGATGTGTGCAGAACACACTGTGGTTACAAACCAGGCTCAGAAGCCAAAGTAATGTGTCGTACTGTCATTTTGTAAGGAAAAGGCTTTTAGAACCAGGCAATCCAGTGTAATTTGAAATATGTTACCACTTAAGCAGCAAAGCAAAAGCAAAAGGACTTGCAGTCCTTCTTTCTGAACCCATCTCTGAAATGAAAAGCTGTGGAATACAAAGGGAGATTTAGTGAGGAAAAAATCAACTGACTTATGAATTTGAAAGAGATGAGAGAAATAACATGTCTAAAAAAAATGTCTTGCCCACAGGAGGAGTAGGAGATGTCACTTGTATTGTGGTGAAAATTTTAAGAATACATTCACTTTTGTCCCTGCTGCCGTTGAATGAAGTGGTACGTGCTGATGGACTGACCGGGAGGTGGCTGGGTGCACGTGGTGCTGGCACACCCAAAGCCAATGCTTGGGCATGAAGAGGATAAAGGAGTTCAATGGTGGGAAAGAGAAAGGGAGGACTGACTGCTCTTTATCTTGTCCTAGTTTTTGTCCCAGGTCAGCTTAACACCTGAGGTCAGCATCTGAAAGAACTGTGTTACTAAGTTCAGCAGAATTTATTGTTCAAAGAAGAAAATGCTGTGTGATTTAGCCACTCACATACAGTCTAACCAAGGTTAGCCCCTCACCAAATAAGCATCCATTCTAGGAACCCACCCATCACCAGCTTCCTGAGGATAACCTTGTCAGGGAAAATAGGTGGTTGAACACCTGGGCTACCTTTATGCCTTTGGTCTGTCCAACTACGGGGAGGTTGAGTGAAGTTTTCAGCACCCAAAGGATCCTGATACCAGAGGGCACAGAGGTGACTTAAATATTGAATTGTAATCATCAATGACCTCTATTTCTCTGAAGATGTTTGTAAAATTACTCACTGTCATTATTAATCCTCTTCTTTGTCTCCAAATCGCTGCTGTTCCTAATTGTAAGATTACTTTGACAATGCCAAGAAACAGGAAATAAAGGTTTAGGAATACTTATTTTGCAAAGTAAGTGAATGATCGGGACTTCAGTATTTCATGTTATGAGCCACAGACGATATGCATATAATTGGGATAATGGGGTGAAGGAGGCATAGCAGAAGTTGAAGATTATAGGGAATTGTAGAGGTTAATGAAGATTGAGGAAGGCGAGGGCAAAATGAGGTGAATGGACGTGGTGGCACATGGAATGAATTTTGTCACAAGCTAGGCACAGAACAAAGAGTAACAAGACTGATTTGTGTGTGTTACAGGATTTTAAATTAAGAACCATCATTTGTGGGTGGAAAAAATATTTTGGGGAATAAAAATATTTATTCCTACAGCTTCCACTGTGGGAAGCTGAATGAACATGCCTGCTCAGCGTGTAGTGGTGATCTAATAGAACATATGCCAGGACTGCAAGGAAGAGTATGGCAAACACTTCCCATTACTGTTAGCAGGCGATTTCTGTCACTGATCCCTCCTATTTCTGCTGCATCGCTATGTAGATAAGTGATGAAACTGAACAAAATAATGTTGACCAAGGTGTGGAATATGTTTGCTGATAGGCTTTCCCTTTTTTCTTTATATATATATTAAAAATATATATATATAAGTGCATCAGTCCATAAATTGTGGTGAGTGGTGGAGATTAGGAGAAAGCCTTTTTCTGTATGCAGTTTATCTCCTAATTTATGTTCTGAAGAGTTTCTTGCATCTTCTGCTGTATCTGTTACCGTTCGTTATCAATTACAGGATACCAAATGCAGTAATGGTTGGTCAGATTTGCATTGATTTTTATATTGATTATCTAGTAACACAGCTTGATGATGCTTCTATTACAAGTATTTTCATATCTGATACAACACAAAATCAATCTGCCTTTCGTTGGTGTTCAGCTGCATCAGCTTTGTCTCCCAATATGAGAAGAGAGAGCAAAGACCTGGGCACTCTGTGCAACACCTGATATTGCGGGATGGAGTTAGTGACCTCTAGGACCTCAAGCTCAGCTTTGATGAAGCTCTGTTGACAAAGGAGAGGAGCTGACCAAGCAGTATTATGGGCTGATTTCTGCATTGCACTACAAGAGCTGTGACTTCTATGAATACATTTCTAACTTAATTCTGACCCTGTTGACATGACAGGCAAATTCCCACCAGCTTTAACAGATGAATGTTAAGTCTTGCATCTACAGCTAATCAGAGCTGAGCAAGACACCTGCTTGATGAATATATTGATGGAGAGTGGAGAGAACTCCATCTAGCTTTCTTCAGCTAATAATAAAGTGGTGGTAGAGAAAGACAGTTGGTAAGGCAGAGGTCTGGGTGATGTAGAATAGTAACAATCATAAGTAACAATCATAGATCCTGGAAAAACTTGAAATCTAAGGAACAAACTAAATGAGGAAAATCAAAACTGGGCCCTATCTGCATGTATTCTTTAGTCAAGAGTAAAAAACAAAACAAACAAACAAAAAAAAAAACACATGGGGTTTGCATTAAATGTTCTGCAAATTGTGACAAGTGCTTTTGGCCTGTTTACATTGGTGCAAATACTGATGACCCTAACAATTCTAGGGAGAGAAACTGGCAACAAGACCAGAAGCCAATTAAGATAGCTTAGCAATGGCAAGACAACGGTTTTCAGAGGATTTTTGTAGGCAAGTTGAAAAGATAACAGCAGACAATGGGCATAAGAATAACTGATGTGAAACAATCTTATCCCCACAAACTCTGTGTTTTTGTTGGGTGGGGACTGAGATAATTCCTGACTAGTTCCAAACAGGCCTTATTTTTCTATTAGACTGTAAGTGTGTTGTAGTAACTGGGACCAGGGCCTTAATGTAGTGAGGACTGCATAACAAAAGATCTTATCTACCCCATCAGAAGATAAGAGATGAGTACAAAGCAGTGTTAATGCTGCATTTGTTCTTATGTTCTGAACATGCCTTTGAGAGCCACTGAATTAATGTGTCAGATTTTTCTGATTTAAGGGTTTTAGTGGGAACTCGCAGAACTGAGAGAAATTGTGCTTCAAAACTCTGAATACAGCTGATTTCCTTAAAAGGTTAGCTATAGAAATAGGGCCTGGCTCATGAATCCTTCAGGCTCTTTTTGTAGCATCCCATATTATACGGATTGGAACTTGGGCAGAGAGATAAGAACTTTAATTCTCAAACATGTTAGTCCATTATTTGTGCAGTGCTTAATTTGAGATATAGATTACCTGAAACTCCCATGGACTGTGGAGTTCCAGCAGGAAAAAAAACTGACCCAGATGACTTAATGTGGAAAAATAAGATTAGGTAAAAATAACATGAAGTTCCTTCCTGAGATTTGTTTGCAAGCTTTGCTTACTAACTATTCATGCAAATTCCCGCTGAAATCCATCCAAGCTTGCATTGCATGAGGCAGAGCAGAATTGCTCAGAAAGTAATGTGAAAAGTAAGTGATGTGAAAATCTAAGCTATATAAGAAAAAATTGTTCCTCAAGGAGAGATGAAATGTGGTGTAGCTTAATGACACTGGCTATTTGTAAAAATTGCTTCCTGCCCTTTGGCATAAAGTAACCTCTTTGCACGTGCATTTTTCCTTGAGGAGCGGTACTTAAAAAGGCATGTCCAGTTTCCACTTCTGTAGAAATGTAGTTCATCTTGCTGTGATGCCTTACCACCTGGTTTTAATTTTTTATCCTTAGAAAGCAAGGCACATTACTAGCTCACTGTAACAGCTGCTTTTCTATGTAGGTAGCCTTTTTCCTCTCCTGCTACACAATGTGAGGGTGGTTTGGGCTGCAGTTCTCTCTCCTGACTCCAAGGGCTGTCTGCTATCCTTTCTTTTTGGTCTTGATGTCTTCCATAACCCACGAAAGTTTTCCATAACCCACGTGCCTTACTTCTTGTTGGGAAGCTGCCTAACTGATCTGAGACAACTCTCTCTTCGATACTCAGTTTTTTTGATCCATTTCTGTCCATGGATTTTTCTGTGTTTCATTCAAATATTTGCCTCTGTCCTTTTCCCAGCCTCCCTCGGTTCTGACGTTTCATCAAGTTTTCACGTCTGTTTTTGGGGATGGATTTATGTGGACTAAATGTTGACAAGATTTTGACAGGTTGGCATATTATGTTCATTGTGTAAACATGACTGTAATGATCTCTGGCCTGTTTTAAACCAATGTTCAGAGCTCAAGGGCTGTAAATGAAAGTGAGTCATGGTGGTCTATTGTATGTAAACAGAACAGGAGCTTGATTGATTTCCAAGATCAGTTAACGTGACTTGATTGGAAAGGGTTGCCATGGGAGAAGGAAGGTGATAACAAAAGTAAGCAGCTTGTTTCAAAGCACAATGGCAATCATAAGCTCTCATCACATGTAGAGTAAGATCTTTAGTAGAGTATTTTTAAGCCTTACCTTAATCATGCAATAATGTAAACATTTGCTGGAGTTCTGCCTTGGCTGTGCAAGAAGCAATATTTGCTAGAGAAAAGGGAATAAGGGGCAGGGTCAAATCAGCTATTCCTTGGCACACCACAGCCGAGATGGTGTCTGATGTGCCTGCGAGCCTACCAGTCCACTCTTGTTTCTCCTTTCAGATGAATGATCTCTGAGGCAGCCAGGTTTCTGTGATCTCTCAGCAGGGGATGTGTGGCTTTATGTGTGTGAGGTTTTATGCTTGCTTTGGAAAAGGTTGGCTTTGCATGCCTTCTCTCTCATTTTGGCTAAGTCCCTAGAATAGAAATGTGTCCAGTAAATATTTAATTCCAGGGATGCTGCCAAAAGATTCCATGCTCTGTGATTGCTTCAAGGTTCGTTAGCGTGAATCAATTTTTACTGTTTCTTAGAACTAACTTTACAGGGGCAAAAAAAAAAAAATGGATCTGAGCCGTAATCAAGAACACAAGGAGAGCTGCTGCCAAGGATTTCTGCAGGCACACAGTGCGGGCAGGCTGTTGGTACCCTGCTACTTCCTAGGAAGGGCACCTGGCTTGCGAGAGCTGAGAGCGACGGCTCACCTGCCTCTGGAGCAGTGGTTCTGCTTCCCTGCTCTGTTCTGTGCCAGGTTGCATCAGGTACGGCTTTGAAGTGTTACAGACTCTGACTTTCTCCATTGCACTGTGTCATTTGACTTCCCACCTAACTGCAGCACGTCTTATTTTGCCTGCCTGAGCATATTTACATAGATAAAAATGGAGCAAGGGAAGAACAGCAGCTGCCAAGGCCTGGTTTAAGTTTAGGACCACCTAGGAATGGATTAAAGGTGAATAACTGTTTTGCCTCGGGACAATACTTGAGCAGCAGGGGAGAGAGAGAAAGGGAGAAAAGGTGAAAGGAGCACTGCAAAGAGATATGGAGATGTGGTGGTGCAATTGCCACATCTAAATGTAAGCAACGCTGCAGGTTTTTAGCATGCTCAAATGAAGGGAAGGGCTGGAAATGAGAGAAGAAATCCTAAAATAGGCAAACAGTTGTACATTATATTGCAGGGAGTTTTAATGGATGCATCACATTGACAGGATGCCATAGGTCTGAAGAACAGCAAATGCAGATGGATATCTGAGAAAACAAATTCATCTCAGTGAACTGTCAGGGTGCTCTCAACTGATTTCAGTTGTGATTTCAGTTGACGAATAGAAACGTTGGGCTTAAATCTTGTTTTGCAGTTGTGCACTCTTTCTTCTTAGAGGTAGGGTCTTACCAGTTTGACAGCTCTTAAGTCATGCTAGATTTAATTTCAGCTCTGCACTCAGCCTTCATCAGTTGGAAAAGACAGGGAAGGAGAATGATGGCGATGCATGAGTCAGTCCGACAGTGACTAAGCTGCTGAAGCGATGTAGCTGTGAAAGAAGAGCACAACCCTGGGCTGCATTCAGTGAAGTGCTCCCAGTAGGAGAGGAATTAGTAGCTCTGCCATGCAATGAGTGAGTGAGACCTTGCAGTGCTGGAAGTACTGCTTGCAGTTCTGCTTAGCCAGGTTTGGGAATGAATTACTTGATGCTGAACATGTAAAAAGAAGGGCACTCCTCTTAGCAGAGGAATGGAGGGTCTGTCCTACATAGGGAAAGTTGTTGTGGTTTTTTGTTCTGTTTTGTTTTTGTTTTGTTTTTTTTTAAAAAGTAGGTTCTCCTTACTTACAAAAAAACTAACACTAAATATTTTAAAATATAGTTATTTACCCTGTTTCATATCTGTAGACAAACTGAGATAGGGAGAAGACTGAGTTAAACAGGAGGACAGCATGCAAACCCCAGATCCCTGGCTGTGCGCGAACTCAAGGTGAAGATTAGAGTAATGTTCCTACTTCTTCAAACAGCATTATTTTAGGATACCTTGGGCTGGCCTTTTCTCAAATACGTGCCCTTAAGCTAAAGTTCCTTGGTCCTTTAGTTACAAACAGAAATGTATACCTGGGTCGTCACTCCGTGGCACCCGGCTGGCCAGCAGCTGGGAGCGGAGGAATAGCAGCCGAGATCGCTGCTGTGCAGAGCACGTGCTCGGGTACGTTTCAAGCTGCTTCACTCGTGCGCAGTCACTGCACAAACAAATTCATCATCTGTCAGCATCATGACAGCATGCTTGCTTGCACACTTACTCAGCAGATTTAGGACTTCTCTAGCTTTGGAGCAAGCTTTTCAATTAGTGTACACAACTAAATCCAAGCCCAATGTGGATTATTTAAATACAGGGCTTTTCCTTCCATTTACCTGTCAATACAAGCATTAACCCAGCTAGCACAGGCACCCAACTGGAGCTGCTTCTGTGCTAGTTTGATGGATAGTATTTATGATCAGTAAGAGATCTGTGTAGTAGAGATGAAAAAAGATAATTAGATTCAAGAGTCGCCTACATAAATCTGTGAAAGATTGCCTGCGACACCGTGGTCCTAGTTTCTATTTCATATTCTCTCCGGGCGTGAGTGGCAGGATGGCTGTAGCACCAGCTTATCGGACCATTTTTAAGGGGACCACATGCTCCATGAAAACAGCAATATTGCATGTGCTATTGGCAGCAGATCTCTTTCCTCCTACCCCTTCCGTTATCATCCCTCTGATTTGCTGTGTTGATGTTCTTTAAAAAAAGAAAAAACACAAAAACTGAAAAGTCTTAGTCAACTGAATTCTAATAATATGTACTGTCAGAGCAGCAGCTTTTTTTTCCTCAAGATTTGTCTTTTTAGTACTGTTTTAGGTCACGTTGTGTCATTTTACACCTGTCCAACCTTGTGCAAGGCTTCGTTGGGGTTGTACAAGGACAGGCGTGGGTGGAACTCAGTGTTTAAAACCTTGTATGGCTGTTGACAATGTGTGAGAAGGGAAGAGCCCTCTGCTTCCCAGACCCCAAATTAAGCCTGCAGGGCTGTCAGCAAAGCAATTCTTGTAATGGTACATGGAGCTAATTTGTTATGAAATCAGAGAAGCAATAAATTTGGAAAAAAAAATAACAACAACAAAAAAAAAACATTCCAAGTTTAGAGTAGTCTGGAGGGAAATTACACTGTGAGCTCTGCGCTCTGCTGCTGCTAGCTTGGCGTCTGGTAGACCTGGGTAGTGATAGGGTATGGTGGGTTCATCCCCTCATGTCTTCCCTTCCCTGATCTGGGGGGCATGCAAATTTCTCCACTGCAACTTAAAATCAAGTGAATTCTTTTGTGTTTGTTTGTTTTTCTGCCCAGGGTTCTCAGGTGTGGCGCTCATTCACAGCCCGGAGCTGCTAGTTAGCGTGGAGTTGCTGTGATCTTTAAAGAGGGGCAGGCTCAGCTGTTCAGACCCTGACATTTCTTGTCGCTGTGACTCAGGGTGACCTGCTCTGGGCCAGCTGCTCACCGGCAGCAGAGGAAGAGCTCCCTGGCCTCGGCCAGAGTGAACTGAGCTACATCTGCAAGATATTTTGCAGGCAGATGTGAGCCCCTCCGAGCCAGCGAGCAGCCACGTGGCTGCATCACCCGGGCCTGGAGCTCTGTGTAGGAGGGCTCACAACTATTTCTGGGGCACCCACGTGTCATCCCGATGGTCTGCATCATCCACAACACTCGCTTGCTCGCTCTGCCTGTGAATAGCCTGCAGATGTGCTCGGCACAGGGAGCATCTGCTTTGTGGCAGCGCAGCTCTGAGCAAAGTCGGCTGCTCACTTTGCAGCTGAAGTGCAGTGAGGGGGACTTCAGGCTGCTGAGAGGGGTTGGGCACAGGGCAGCACAGGTTTCCTGTGACCTCTGAACAGTAAGCAACTTGTCTGCAAAATCTAGGCATCATCAGTGCTTGAGTTTTTAAGGCATTGCCAATGCCAAGCCTTTTCCGTACAGGCAGCAGCTGGGAAGTGCTAGTCAAATACAGGGTTTCTGTGCTCCTCTATTCATTGCAGGGCACGATTTTATTCAGCTCTATCACTGTTTCTGAATTAATGACCAGAAAGAAACAGAGGTCCTGCAGATAGTGTAGGCTATGGGAAATTGCAGCAGTGCTGAGATAACATAGTTGGTACCAGTACGTCCTGCTCTCATGCTTTCCGAATTACTTCTGTTAAAATAAACAAACAAAGCGAGAAAACTCTGCTGGCCTGGAAACCCTTAGGCACACTTAACTATTTTGTGTTGAAAAATGTAAAGAAAAAATCATTGCCTGCTTGTTATTTTTGCTGTTTCTTTTTCAAAATTGCTTTATAAAAACAACAAAACAGGTTTTATTCATTGTCATAAGAAAATGCATCTCTGGGGAAGACGAGGCTGGCATGGGAGGAGGAAAGAGTGCTTCGGGTTGCCGTTGGAAGGTGGCCTTCACTCAGTGAGCTGGTTGGGGCTTGGTGGGATAGAGGGGATTCAACACCTTCTCAGTCTTAGAGACAGGTGATGAGAAATAACAGTTCTTTGTGCTGCTGTAAGTGCATTGATTTCACTTCTTAGAAATTCAGGGTTTAATCTGACTAAGCTCCCACTGAAGGAGCTAAGATGGCATTTGCCCAAGGGACAGGCCTGCGGGATTAAAGCATGAAGAGCAGTTGCACCATGTATGGTGCGCCTTCCACCAGCCTTTCCAACCTGCCACGGGTGTGCCATGTAATATATCGGTATTAAGCTGTTCTCTCTAGGACCAGCACTGGAGACAAGTTGTGCTAGATGCTGGGAAGCTGCATAGTAAGAAAGTGTGACCTGTTCTGTGAGCATCCTGATGACGTGAGAAAGGATATGAAACAAAAACAATCCACAGCCAAGCTCTGGCACGTGGTGATAGTAAGTGAGTAGCTGTAGGTTGTGTGGTAGGTCTGCTGCACAGGTGGAAACTGAGCTGGCCTCTGTGCTGTCATTATGTGCTTCAAAAAATTATCTTTCCTTAATTATTTTTGTTCTCCTGACTTGACTGCTCCAATTTATCCCATCATCTCTTGTGCAGAGAATGGTATAGATGAACCTGCAAGTGTGACTGGGTTATAGCCTTGTCCCTCAAGACTGCTTGTGCTCAATCCTCTGCTATCCTCAGTAACATAACTAAAGGACTGTAGGTGGCTGGATACTACACTGGCAGGAATGGCAGGCATCCCTGAGTCTGTTTCTTTTGAAGTTAAGCTTTTGTGGATAGCATCTGCATTTATGCAAGGTACTTTCATATCTAGGGTTGCATTCATTCCAGTTTAACCTAAAGAAGAGAGAGGGCTGCTTTGAAGGCATGGGTCTGCTCACCCAGTTTCTTCCTCTGCTTCTTTCCTCTCCCTGTGTTCCCATCTTTTTGACGGAGAATTGGGAAGGACGGTGGGCTCTTGCCTGCACTGTACCATCTCTCCAGAGAAGCAGCAGTGGCCAAGGAGGTTCAGCATGGCTGCATTGTTTTTAAGTATGCAGGAACAAGAAATCCCCAAAAGCAACTTTTATGTTTGTGCTTGCTGGGAACACCGTCATAAATTAAAAGTTCAGGAATGCCTTGTTCATGTGCAGCCTGTACCACAACATCATCAGCAAAAGCAAGGAATCAATCTTTCGTCCAAGTACACAGTAGCCATGGGGCTCAATCTCTTTTCTGGTGATGTTTTATCCTTCCTTCCCTGTTCCCTCTAAATCTTCGTTTGCTGTATTTGAGGGGCACCCTGCACCTTGGTCTATGGCTTTGGGTCATGAAAGGGTTTTGTGAGGCTACATTAAGGATCTGGGAAAGCCAGCAGGTGTCTGCAGTTGAATTCAGTGAGAAGGCATAGCTTGTGCCTTGGAGCCCCCGAGCCTGTGTGTGTGATGTGGATGCAGAAGCTTGGTGTCTCTTGAAGTCAGTGTGCAAGGCTGTGAATTAAAGCTCTGCGGACTTAGTGGGTTGTGAGAGTTGCACATTGGGGAAAGCACTTTGAAAGGGCTTTCAGACATGTTTTCTGCAAGAGCTGAACTTGATCAAGAGCTGAGACTGGTAGCATGAACCATGAAGAAAGAGGGGAGAGGGATGTAAGAAATCATCCTTTGTGGCTGGCCGTGCGCTGGAGGGATGAGTTTGTTCAAACTGGGGTATACTGGTAGTACCTGTAAGACCATGTCTTGCAATCATGGGCTCTGCATACTCATTTACTCAGCCCACAGCTCTTGTCATACCTGTGGGCATTCAAACAGCCATGTTGGAAGCAGCATCCCATCTTATTATTATTCTTTCTTTTAAATGTTGGAATTCATCTGAGGGTAAAGAATCACAACAGAATTTGGGATCTCAAAATCTCCGGGACTGCAGGAGTCAGCACTTAAAGGCAGCTTTGCCTCTGGTCGTGGCATCAAGTTCCTTTTGAAGCCTTTGAAGTCATCAGGGCTGGAGGGAGAAAGTGTTGTGTTGTTTCTTTAAAAAGAAACATGCTTCAGTTATATTTGCAGCTGAGTTTTTAATGGCTGAGAATTAAAGCATGTTTTATTTGGCCTTTGATTTTAGTGCATATTTCTCCCCTTAGGGGGACTCTAAACCAAGGCACAGCTTGAAACACGGCGGACTGCAGAGCACTGACTTAGCCATCGCCAGCATGGTCTTTGGATGCTCTGCGGAGCTCAGCGCTCACGATTTGTGCTCCTGCTCTCCCCAGTTTACTTGCCCAGCACATCTTTGCATGTGCTGTGCCTCAGCTCACGCAGCAACAAGTAGCCTGTGGCTGACGTTGTGGCGTGGAGTGAACTGGAGTAAACTTGGTGCATTGGCCCTGGAGACCTTCGTTTCTAATCAGCTCCTATTAAATTACTATGAATCTGATAAAGGGAAAGAAGCTCAGTTTAAAAAGGCGCGGATAGGCACTTAATGTGATTTAATGTCTGTCTAAATAGTTTAGCTGCTTATCTGCACATCTGGCCTAAATACTTGTGCAAATCTGACCTGTACTGTATTTTAACCATATTGGCACTGGAAGGAGAGAAGGTAGATGATGCAGTTAATAAGTTACAGCTTGATTCCCAGTTGTTCCTGGGATCATCAGACTTCTTGCTGACTGTGCAGAGTACAAAGAGAAGTATTGGGACAGCAATGGCAGTGGCTAAGCAAATTGCTCTACACTGCAGGTTTTTCCAGAAGGATTTAGTTCCCTGCCCTGCTATTTCCACAGAAACCACTGCAGACACAGGTATTAGTCTCCTGAGTAAATGTTTTGAATCCACCTTTAGGCTCGTCCTAACTGTTGTGCAAAAGTTGTGCTGCACGTATGCCACACGAGGAGGGGTGTGAGAGCCCTCTGACCAGAGAAAACAGAGCGATCTTCCCAGCCCTACATTCAGTGCACCTTGCCTGGTGGAACCTTTAGCACACCACATAAAATGTGTGGCATGGGCACAAGGGAAGTCTGAGCAGTACCTTATCTTGTCCTTTCATACTCACTGCCTGACCACCAGGGTTACTACCTTTGTGTGATCGGCAGGACAACTCGGCTGACTCAGCTCACTCCAGCAAGCAAGAAGATAGGGTAAATTAAGTTTATTTGTTTATGTGAATTGAAAACAGTTTTAAAAGTATCTACAATGAAAACTTTTTAAAGTAGGAGAAGGGCACATGTAATTTTATTACCAAAATTGGTCTTCAAAGGCTTGTGCTCATGTGGCAGATAAGCTTACAAACATCCTAGCTCCAACTTTCCGGATGATGTTTTCAGTGTCCCTGGAAAAATTCACAGAATTATACTATTAGTTGGTTCCTTGAATTTATGTGAATATAGTAGCAATCATTCTGATACATAATCCTTTGGATTCTGAGTATAAACTGCTTCATATTTTCATTGAGATCATAAAAAATGGCCAGTGAGGTTCCAGCAAGTCCTCCTCACACTTGCAGGTGGAAAGTTGTTTAATGCAGAATAGAAATAATTCTGATTCTTTTTAGGAAGATGCCATTCTTTGGATCACAATGGATCTATATCTTATTATTTGAGATTTTTACAGCTGTCAAATGTTTCCAGCCCTTCATGAGTTCTGGACCTGGAATCACTTTCTCCTCTCAGAGTTCATAAAGGGAAGAGTGTATGGTTAAGGCAAATTCTTTGTCTTTCAGCATTTCTGACTTCAAGTGACATAGGAAGAATATTTTGCTTGGTTTTTCCTGCATGGCTGTTCTCACGGAGGCTGAGACAGAGAAAGAACTAGTGAATGCTTTCGTTAAAGTATTGGGCAATTTGGCACTTGAGAAATCTGTATGCAAATCCTGGCTTTGCCTTTGGTTTCTTCTGTGACCTTGGACAAATTCTTTGGTCTCTCTGTATATATGAAACATGAGCGTAATATCTCTCTCATTTGCAAGGGCATCATAACAATAGATCTGTAAGTACTTGAGGGGGCGTGGAGGCAGTAAATGTCGTCAAACCAAACTTCTGCCGTTTTATCACCACACTTCTGTACTGTCGTAAAGAAGGAAGCTGAAAAACAAATTATTATTTTTTTTTACATCTCCTAAAATTCTGACAGTCCACATCTCCCTTCTATTTGGTGTACTCAGGGCAGTTGGCTTTGTTTTTGGTGTTGCTGTGGTGTTTTTTTTTTTTAATTATCAGGGCACAGGTGACAAAGCTTGCAACATTCATTTTGTCTGAACATTGCCATGCTTTCTTCACGTGTTTTAACTATTTAACCTTTTCCCCATCTGTCAATTCTCTCTCCAAATAAGAGCAGTAGAAAACAGTAGAACATTTCTGCTCTGTAAGGTACTTCCCCTCCCTCCCCTTGCTTTCTGTGCCTGGGAAGATAGTGGCCTGCAGTGGATTCCCTGCAGCATCTGCGTTATTGCATACACATGCTTGTGACACTTTAATAGTAGCTGTCAGATAACATTAATGTATTGCTGCTACAAATAAATCAAGCAGGGCTACAAGTGAAGAAGTGAGCAAATGAGAAAGGACAGTCTCGTCTACTGCTATCAGACAAGGCCACCAGGAGTATTGTCTGCTCACTTCACCAGAGAAATTGTTGGCTCTATAAAGATAAGCTCAGCAGGGACAGCCAGTCCCCAGCCAGAAGCCCTCCTTCCTGTGACTACCCAAAGAGCTCCATCTACCACTTATTCACAAAGTGGGGAAGAAGCCTGCTGGGATACCCTTGAAGACCCTCTTTTAAGTCCTGCGGACTGACCTCTTTTTGTGAGGAATGATCTCTTGAGGGAGATACACAGTGTTTAACTGAAAATATTGTTGCTACAGCAGGGTCCCAAATCTCAGGGTTTCTATCAGGTGGTTTAGCATGGCTGGTGTGCTAAATCCTGTGGCAGCAGGGGACACTGGTTAAAGACTAAGCAGAATAATTTCCTCCCACAGAATTATAGCCCTCATTTTTTCAGTGTCCTACCACTTACGGACATCTGTTTTATGGCTCTCTTTACACTTTGGAGAAGTTCGTTAACTTGATACTGCTTATAAAAGGCTTTTTTATCCACTAGTGCGGATGTTTCCAAACTCAGGAGTGCAAGTTGCACCTGGAATATTGTCCTCATACTGCTTGTAGAGATTTTGGAAGTATTTCTTGCATTTGAACACTGTATTAGAAAATCAGCCAGTGTTAACTTGCTTCCAGCTTAGATTGAAGTACACTTAATGCACTGACTTGTCAGGCTCTGCAGATACACTGGCAGTGAAAGTTTGGCGTGTGAGAGCTGGCATAACAGGGCTGGAAAATTACTGTGTTGGTTCTCCCTCCTTAACGCTTGTTGACATAGTTTGATTAGGTTGTGATAGACTACAAGGAAATATAGATTGTAAACTTAATGTATACCAGGCCATTGTCTGGTTCCTGAAAAGCATTTAAGTGTCACTTTGAGTGACTCTGATTCAGACAAGTCCTTTGCACAGAAAGCTTAGAAAGTTTCAATAAATTTAAAAAAAGCACAAACTTCTTTCAGAAACAGTTGCTTTTGCTGTGTGAAGGTGGAAAGTTATTTCTTGCAGATCCAGCTGTGGAAAGTAGCATCAGTACTTTTGTTTAATTTATACATGATTGTCGTGTTCTTAAAATTCTCACTGTGACAAGTCTTTTGTATTTCCTTAAACTGGTGAAGGGTTTATTATGCTGAATTTGACAGGTTAATGATCAAGTAGGAAATCACATAACACTTGTTAGAGCAGTTTCTGATGATACAAAATTAACTCTATCCTTTCTACAGCTAAAATCAGAAATTAAATCTAGAGTTTGCACGTAGGGGAGAGATTGTAGCAGACAGGTACCAAGAAGATTGCATAAGATCAATACTCACACATTCCCTACCTAAATGCTGTATTTAGTATAGTGAAACAAATGTAAACCCTCGTACAGAAGATTGTAAGTCAATACCTAATGAGTGGGATTTGGGGGGTGTTGGGTGGGGATAGGTTGTTCTAGTGACAGATTGGCCTAATGCAGGATTTCTTGAAGCATCTTCCTCTGAAGTATCGGAGTTGGAGTTTGCTGGTCTGTCAGGTGGAGGGATATGTGGTGGATTGTGTGCTAGTTTGAAACACTGAGTCTGTTAGAAGTGGACTGCCACCCTGTATTTATTCAGTCATTAGCTTCCTTGCTGGAACCACTATGAAGTGCTGGTTTGAAAGGAAACATTTGTGATTTGGGCGTTCTCTGATAGTGTGATGAGGGAAGCGATATTGACAGCAATACTGACATGCCATTGCTAATAATAAGGATAATACTAAAAAGCAGTAAAGCAGTGATCAAAATAAAGGCAGTTGCTCTGTCCAGCATTGGTCTAGATTTGTGCCTGTCATTTTGACAGCAAAAGACCTCTCAGCCTGTTTTCAGTCCTCGTATGGGTATGTATTTTAATAACATTTTTTTCCTGCTCAAGCAGAGCAAAGCCAGAACAAGCTGTTCTTCTGGATTCCTGTAGTTCATTTATTCCCAGTGGATTCCAGTGGGAAATAAAATCAACAGCCTCTCCACTTCTGAACAGTGACCCTCACTGCTTTTGTTAATACCACTCAGTGTTTGTCTCCATCAAAACTCAGGATATAGTTGCTAGACCAGAACATGCAGGAGAACAAGAACTGAGATTTCTGAGATTCAAAAAAAATACCTGAATTTCATTTGATTTTGGGTGCCCAAAGACTACACTTTACTTCAGGAGCAGCTCATTTGTTTAAACAGCTTTTAAGTATCAAACTTTTTATACAGATAGTTTCAGCTCCTAAAACCACATCATCAAAGCATCTTAATGAACTGGTACAAGTTATACACCTGAAAATCTTTGAGTGTGTGGGCTCAGATGCCAAAAATTGATTTCCCTCTGGGGCCAGGAGAAAAAAGAAATTTTTTTCATCTCCTAGTTAAATTTGCATTTGACTTACCTATCACTTCGTGCTGCTTAAATGGATTAGTAACTGACTCTTGCAGCACAGGAGCTGGAGAGTATTTCTAATAAGGGTACTTTGAAAATGCACAAAATGGTTTTAATTCACCTGTCGCAGAGCAATTAAAAGTGGGTTCTGTAACACACATAGCAAGAAACAGAGGTAATAGCCAAATGACAGAAGGGAAAGGTCAATTTACCAAAATAAAAATGGATAGGAACCCCGTCTAATATCTTGTTGAATAGAGGGTCTCCTAGAAGTGCTAAACTTGTGGCTGAATCTTAATCCTCAAGGTCTGGACTGGAACTCCACTTTCTGTACACCTTGACAAGTCAAGAAGGACTCGAATGCTCCGGCAGGCGGCGGGCCAGCAGCGGCCGCCATTTGGTCTCCTGCCGTTGCGGTGAGAAGGGGACGAGGGGAGCAGCGTGTTGCTGGTGCGCTGCGGTTCCCTGAATTCTGATTTTTTGGTGTGGTCCTCTGTTGAGCCAGGAGTTGGACTCGGTGGTCCTTGTGGGTCCTTTCCAGCTCGGGATATTCTGTGATTCTGTGAATTATACTCAGGTATGCAGACAACAGTGCTGTTGGGGGCCTACAGATCAGAGCAAACTGTGGTGGAAGGGGAAGTATATGAAAAAAGTTATTTTCAGAAACATGATTGTTTCTTTAAAAGATAAAATAAAACCTGTATATGGAATTGTCACAACTGTTTTTCCTTTATTATCAGATCCTGCCAAATAGAAAGATGATCATAGGACCCTTGATTTAAATAAATAACTAGACTGAAATTCTGTAAAGCATTCCAAGGTTTGGAAATGTGTAATATCCCTTCAATTCACTGGCTATTAAAACAAACAAACAAAAACAACCACCCTCCAATTCAGTCAGCTTTACTATACAGACAGAGGTAAATGATCATTTAAAGAAAAAAATACGTGATAGTTATAAAAATTAGCAAAGATAGTTTCAGTGATTAAATAAATTCTGTTGTGTGAATAAAATACTCGTGATGGTGCCAATATTTTATGAGTCTTACCACAAAGTGCTTGACTACTTGAGGTGAAAGGTGGAGAGAGGATTAATTAAATGTTTGTTGGTTCTCTGAAGATTCATGTAGCAATCATACTGTGGGGATGAATTATAGCACATACAGGTAACAACACATCTGTTCATTATAAGCTATTCAATGGTAGAGCTTCTCTTGCTCTGTTTTGAGACGATCTGACATAGTAGAAATTGTAATGTGGGAAACTCTGGTTGTGTCTTGTATCCTTGGGATCCCCTCAGCCCAGCCTGGCTTCAGGCCACAGCACAGTGTGGAAGCAGGATGAGTTCCTTGATCAGTGGCGATTAGCACCCGTTGAGCAAGTGTCAAGTGTGGGTGTTGAAAAATATTGTGGGCATGCCCTTGGTACGTGTTGAGAACAGAGGTAAAGGTAATAAATAGTCTGCCACCACTGTCCATTTGCCTAAAACCTTTCTCATGAAAGGATAAATTCCCATGTTGTGCATTGCCTCGTTGTGCCTTCTTGTGTTGCATTCTCTAACAAGTATTCAGAAGTTTGGCATAGTGAAACAAAATAGTTTAGAGGGACCAAAGGTATTTAATTGCTTAGTGCTTGCTGGTGATGAATTATTGTATGAGCTATGTCAAAGAACACTACAGTACTCAAATAGGAACCTAACATACCTAGATCAGGAGAGGTATAGGCTTCATGCCTTTTTGCTCATGAGGTAGCATGAAGAAATATGTGCTGTCTGTTTGATACAACTGTTATAGATGGAGCAGCTAAAAGGGGGCTTGATTGAACACGTTCTGGGTGAAATCTAACTGTAGTTAGAATGAAGCAATTCTGCAGAGCTGGGGAAAAAAACGAGATGCCATGGCAAAGGATTGTTCACCTCCCCTGAGGGAATTGCACCTGCTGTTATTAACATGATTTTCTGTGTAGGGGATCTTTGACTGCTTCCAGATACTTTACAAATAGGTATACTTGAGCACATTTTCCACCTGCTTTCAGTCCGAGGACCGACCTTTTTCTCCTTAAAGTGGAAGCTGTTACTGCCAGGTGCATCTTTTGTTCCTTTGATACTGGAGATGATGTTACACACTCAAACTCAGAAGCAGAAGCAGAGCTGAGAAGGCATGCTTGCAAAAAGGCACTTCATGGTCAACCAAGTTTCTACACTATTCAGTGTCAGGTACATTAACTTCTGCTTCTAATGATTTTGTTAAGATATTACATTCAATGGTGGACTTAGGACAATGCGCTTTTTAGGTCTTTCTTTCTCTACCCTTCCCCTCTCCGAAGAAATCATCCTTCTTACAATAGCTGGGTTAAAGAAAGGAATGGGAAGTCACGCAACATTCCTGTTTTTGCTGTTTTAAATCTTAAATACCCTTATAGAATTCCTTTGGATAGATAACTTCTGGCACTCTATTTCCTGTTGTTTAGACCTGATGTATGCATAGTTGGATCAAATCATGATTAGATGCCAGCATCTGACCCATATGCAGTGTTAGAAAACAGTGGGGAAAGTAAATACCCTCCTTGGAGTCCAAGTTCAGGTTATTTGCTTGTATCAAATAGGTATTGACAGTCTGATAAAACTCACTGCTGATTTTCCAACTAGTTTCTGTCTGAAAGCAGCACAGCTTGTTCTGAACTAATTAAACAGTCATTCATAGCAGAGATCTGCTTGGTGCCGATAATCAGATATACCGATATTACACAGTAAAAATGGTATTTTAAGGGCAAATTGAAGCTGTGAAGTTGGGCGTTCATGCTAGGAAATGTGACATATTGCCTACTGAGCCTTGATTGAAGCTGATAAAAATTTGACTGTGAGCTGATGAATGTTATTCAGTATTTAGGTGGCCTCTGCAACCTTAGTTCTCTTCCCTCGTTAAGGCAGTCCCAGGACAAAAATAGTGTTTAATATTTGTGTGCTCTGCCAGCTAGGTGTTGCAACAGAGGACCATTTGGTTCTCTGCTGACCTGACATTTGAAGGGGCTGTAAACCTAATTTGTTATTGAGCAGAAGTTATTTTACAGGTGGAAAAAGCAATGGAAAAAAATAGAGTTTTGAATTCAAGTTGTAAAAGAAAAATGTGTAATCATCAGAGAAAAAGTGTAAATGTTTGTGCTTCTCTTTTTTTAGTCATAAACAAAAAAGATACAGCTGAGATGGTATATTTTGTTGCTTGTTTTTTAAGAGTTACATTATACTATTTTCTGTAACTTCTGATTAAAGCATTTTGAGAAGCTTTTCTACTGTTTAGGAAAGATATTTGACATTATAGTTCTCAAAAGAATAGTTGGTTTATTTTAAGGACTGCCTTGGAGACTGCAGTGGATGATAGAAGTCAATGGTAGAGAAGACCCAGTTAAATCTCTTATACGTGTCTCTTCTGTTTTCTCCTTGGTTTGCACTGCATATCTGGAGTTATGACTTTCTTCTGTTTACTGTTATTTTCCAAGCGCTGCAGCAGGATGCGTGTTAGAGCATTTGGGCCTTCTGTATACCAGCTGATGTATTCGTTATCATTGTGATCTGTCAAGGACCACCTGCTTTGCCTTTGAAGGGGTATCTCATGTTTGCTCATTATTGATTATCATAAAGCACTAAGAAATGTTTGATGAGCTAAGATAAGGGAGATTAATTCAGCATTTTCTCTATCTCTATCTGTCTTAAGTTGATAGAGTTAAACTGATAAGAATAGAGAACTGGATCCAATCAAAAGTTTTTTTATCAAAAGCTACTTGGTAGCTCCCTATTGTATTTAGACCAACAAATGGTATCAGATTACGGTAATATGCCAAAGAACCGATTTATGATTTCAAACTGTGGACTTGGAATCACATGATCACATGCTAAAATGTTTTTCTCTATTTCGTGCCATTTTTAAAATTATCATTATCTCTTGATAATTTCTTTTTTGTTTGTTTGTTTTCACATGGCTTTCATTTCTCAGACATAAAGACCCTAACTGCACCTCATTTTCAGTAGATAGCAAAGCCTCTCTCATCTATATTTTCCTCTTAAAGCAATTACTTGTCCAGTTATCTTCCATGTTTGAAGTGTTTTTCATAAACTCATTTGTTTTCAAGTGTACTAATAAATCTCAAAATAATACAAAATGGCAAGTTGTGAAAGGCTTACTAGGCAAGTCTAACTGCACCGGTACTGTATTCTCGGAAATGAAAAATCTATTGCAACACCATGACTAAATGTTTAAGCAGTGGAGCAACAGATGATGATCACAGGGAAAGTAGATTGCAAACTGATTTATTCATGATCAATATTACCCACTCCAGGGAAAGTATCTCTTTGGGATGTATAAAGACAAGTACTGTATATAATATAAAGCAAACAAGTAAGGCTATTCAATTCCTTTTAAACTTCAACAGGATTGTTGTATCCAGGTATTTTGGATACCATACTTTTTAAGAGGCAAGTAGAGAACTACATAGTCCATTGGGTTTCTTAAGTTCCTTACTGTTCTATTGTTATGTTACAAAAAAAAAAAAAACCTGAAAAAAAAAAAAGCCTTTTTTTTTTTTTCTATTTCTTCTTCAGATTAGGTTACTTTAAATATTTGTAATTAACTTTTTTTCAAAGTCCACTTCTATGGTGTACACTATCCTCTTGGGGAGGTCAGTATGACATTAGGTCTATTTTAAGTTCACCTCAGAAAACCTATTCAGCTGCATAATCTCTGGTAATGATCTTTGGGAGAGTAAAAGTACATGCTCAATTACAGACTCAAAATTTTCCACTAGCTAAATAAATTTGGATTTCTTTTCTTCATATCCTGCCGAATTCTCAGCAGACCCAGCTTATATCATATGTCAGAATTCAAAGACTCTTCCAAATTGTGCATCTTGAGCAAAATTATGTTGATTTGTTTGTTTCTGTTAAGCATTTGAATTTTTACAGTATTGTAATACCAATATTTCCAGGATATTCATCTTATACATTTGCCAGTGAGAGCAGAAGGTCCTAGCAAAAATAACCATCAATTGTAGCATATCTCAGTTCAAGAAGCCAGCTTCTTGCCATTTCATAATGTTTAAAGAAATTAACGATGCAGTCTCGTGGTATGGGACTTGGAGAATGCTTTCAATACTTATGCCTTGGAAGTAAAAGTTGAATTTTATCCCTTCAGATATTGCAAAGCAATTAAAAATGTGCCCTGCACTGCGAAAAGCACATCTAGTTGCAGAGTAACCAAGCTGTTGGAGCTACCAGAAAAGAACAAGGTTCATCTTGGCTTATTTAAAAACGTTAGTGAGGCTGTGTGTTTGTGTGTATATTTGGAGGAAAGACAGGACGGGGGAATGAGAAGAGAATCCAAGGTGGACAGCAACGAGAGTTACAGTACAAGTGAAGTACTGCAGGTCTAAAAGCAGAGGAAAGAGGGGCTCAATATAGTGAAATAAAGGCAGGCTAAATTGTGTTCTGTAATTTGTATTATACAGAGCTGATTGTAGACATTGCTGTTAGGTTGCCTTACACTTGTCTGTATAAACAATTCTGAAAAGTCTGTTCGAGCTGCTCTCTAAAATCAACTATTGTTTTTCTGTAGACCTTCGAAATTCAGCATGACAAAGCTGAAGGCCAAGGAATGTGCCTCCAAGCTGTCCATTGTGCTCAATTAAAATTTGGCTGAGAATTTGCCTATTTTTTTTTTTTTGCATTGCTGAAACTCAATCTGTATGATTTAAACATACAGTTTATCTCTGTAAGATACAACAATGAATCTCAACTTGTATGCGACCCCTCTCATGCAGACACAAGCTTAGCTTAGTGTAACAGCTGGCAAAACAGCATGTTGGCTTTTAAAGAAGGGTGCTCAGTTGGGATCCTCTTAGATCCCTCCTAGGTAAGCATGTACGTTAGCAGGGGCTGTGCAGGCTCTGTGCTATCTGTTAGGAGTGCTGCTCCTTTGCTGCATGTGATAAAAGTCACTGCTTCAGTTCAAGAGCAAAGACTTAGTGGTTCTTGGTGAGTTTTGTATATTAAAAATGTGTGTTGGGATATGGGTTTATGAGGAAGGAGCCTAGCTGGTGGGAACCTGAAGCAACAGAAGAAGCGAGAGGGTTGTCCTTAAAATGAAAACAACAGAAAATAATCCATCTGTATTCCACTCTTTCTCTCATCTTCTATTTCTTCCCACACAAACAAGCAAAACCAACCTAACTCACCACCACCCAAAAAACACACACTCAACTGCCTGGGAAATAATGATTTTTATATTTTACAGGCTGTATTTAGGGCACTCATTTCTGCCTGCTGAGCAATTGGCAAATGCTCTTTTTTCCCAGATAAATAAGACTTTAATGTAACTAGATAAATATTTTTGTTTTCCCAGTGACCTGGAGGTGACGCCTGTGCTTAAATGACTGTGGAAGATAAGGGGTGATGCACTGCCAGTGTCTGAGCACAGGGCTCCCAGAGATATTCCCCAAAACACTAAGGGCTGGAGTGCACTGTGGTGGGGAGGCCTAGGGATGTTGATGTTGAGGGATGTAATTTGGCTTATTTAGTATGGGCATTTTTTCTCGTAGCCACTGGAAGCAGCACAGGTCTTGGGAAACATGCTTCCCTGTGAAGTGTGTTTGCTGGCAGCAGGCTGATCACAAGGCAGATTCCGTGCCAGGAGGATGGAGAAGGCAGGTGGTGGCAGCTGTGGAGGTGACCGTGAAGAACTGGGATGGGCTGTGGAGGTCGCTTCGGCTGAGATGTTGTAGGAAAATACGGGCTACCATGTACAACCTGATCCCAACCAAAAAAAAAATAATGCAGAAAAACAAAGTGGGCAAAGGCCTGCTCCCATATGGGTAAAATCAAAATATGCGTTTGCTTGCTTAGTTAGTGTATATTAAATGGAATTTCATGCTTTTGTCAGTGTAGTGGACTAATTTTAACAGGGCCTGATAGAAAATCTAAGCATTTGGCTTTCTTCATATCCCTTCCACCAGACAGGAAGGAAATATGATATAGGAGATTAATCAAGCACCTTTCTGGACCTTTCTGCTCACTGGTTACAGTTTCTGCTAGCTGCAGAGGCAACATGGAGAACCTTCAGAGTATAACCAGACTTCTTAATCCAACTTCTGTGCAATTCCATTTTTTTCTATTATACCCTGTGTCTTCCTTTCTGAACAGCTCTCCTGCCTTGGGAGTGGTAGGATTGGCAGGAAGTCTACCCAAACCCAAACATGCTTAGAATCATTTGTAGGTTTTGCTGGGATGTCAGGATTTTGCTTAATTTTCTAAAACTATATTTATTTTCTAAATTGCCTAAGCAATCATGCATCTGGGCAAATCTTGCAGAGTTGTCCAAATTATCATGACTTACCTCATGTGTGAAAATGTCCACCCAACGACCGGTAAGAGACATGCACAGAAGGACTAGGAGCTTTCATCCACTTCTGGGACTGCAAGATGTACCTCATGTTTGAAGTCCTCTTTGAAGAGCTCCTATTTCAGTGGGCCTGTATTTGGTTGCTCACGTCTTTGACATGTAGATACGTCTATTGATTGGAAATAAACGCACGTCCAACACGGTGAATTCATGCACAGTACAGACATGTTTCCACCAGGCTCAGGTTAGGTGAGCTGGCATGTTAAACCTGCCCAGAGCTGCAGGAGTCCCCCCCTCCATTTCTAGCACATTTTGCCTCATGGAGGCTGTCACTGCGCCTGGCGAGAGGTCGGCTTTGGAAGTGGCCAAGGGCACAGCTTGTGCTCAGCTCTCCTTACAGTGGGCACGTGGTGAGGAGAGGCGTCTGGCTAGCAGGATGCTCAGATAAGGAGCTGGAGGAGACAGCCTGGGTGCAAAGACTTAACAGAAGTGGCAATTTAAATAATAAGGGTTGAATTGTTAATGGAGCAAGGGAAAGGAGAAATGTCCCTGTTCGCTGTCTGTCACACTTGGCCCGGGGCTGCCAGCTTGCTTCATCCCATTCTCCATCAACATTCCTCACATGAAAACTGGCCCTTATTCATAGCTCACTGAGTTTGTTAAGAGTAAAGATGCATGGAAACTTGGTTGCTGTGGAGATTCACTGAGGATAGACGATAGGACCTGGGGATCTCCTTCCCTGCTATTTTGTTCCTAGCGGAGAGCAACGCTTCCTCCCTACCAGGCTGTGCCACCATGCAGAGGATGCTTTGCTGGGATCATGATAGCGTGCCAGGAAAACTTAGAAACAGAAATACTTCTTTTAGTTGGTGTTATGCCAAGATTTGGTCAGGACAGTGTATTCTCCTCCTCTGCACCTTATCACTCAGTCACTGAAGAAAATAGGATCCTGCTGAAATCCCAGTGGAAAAATTAATTAAAAAAAAAAAAATGAGGAGGAAGTAGAATTTATCAGTTTGATGTAGGAATGTTTCCTCTTGAGCGGCTTACTAAAAATACATCTGTTTGTAATATTTTGTTCTTTAATAAAATTGTGATTACAAGTTTTAGGTATAAACACAGATCATAAATACTGTCCTTTATGGTTCTCTATTCAGTATGGCAGTGAGGATATCAGCGGGAAGGAGCGCACGGAAGGTTTGCAATGACAGCAATCAGTAAATGAATGAAAATCTTGTAGAACAGGGTATGAGGTTAAAATTAAGAAAGCAGCAGCAAACATTTGGCTGTCATCTGAAACAACGGGAAGAATTGAAAAATACCAAAATGTTATGTTTTTCCTCTGGATGAGGTATACAATATATTATGTCTTTTCCTGCAGGTATTTATTTTAAAGCTGATTTAGATATTTTTTTATCCTGTAAATTGAACTTATGCGGGGTAAAATAATTGTCTTTCCCCTGGGAGAAGAAGAGCATCACATATTGGGGTGGAAAGGTGAGATGGTCACTTATATATACAGAATGGATAGCTTCAGTGTAGTGCTTCTGTTGACTTGAATTCTTCAGCAAAGATATTCACAAGCAGCATGAGGGTTCTCTCAGTGTTTTCAGCCCTGGTACCACTGCTTCACTCTCAAGAAGTAACCTTACGCTGAATGTAGTATCTAGTTGAAAGGTTGAAGTAGGCAGCTTGTGCTCCTTGTAGGCTTCCTAAATGGAAGGAATATGCAAAAAAAGCATCAAAAGAATTTCTACAAGGATTTTTTTTTGTTCTCAACACTACCTGAGTGGATACACGGCCTATCTAGAGCATCACTCTTCAATAAATTCTGCAGATTTTGGATCGCTAAATTACGCCATGACATAGGGAAGCATTTAAATTTTCAGAGCTGGCTTCAGTAGCACTACTCATACATAAAGTGCACTCCTCTAAGTCTTTGGAAGATAGTCGCTATAATCAGTATTCTGTTCTGCTCGAGATCCAAATAAGTGGTTGCTGCACAGAAGTAGCAGAACAGAGAGGGAAGGCACCATTTAGCAACTTCAGAAAATGTGTTCTGAGACTGGTGTATTGGTTTCATCTTTTGTTGTTGCTGTTATTTCAAGAACTCAGTAAAAGTACTTGTCACATTTAAAATAGTAATAATAAAAAACCCTCTTCCTAATTTCTTCGCTAGTCCTTTTCTTGTTCTTTACTGGCCAGGCATGAGGAGAGGATCACATGACTCTATTTAATTATCTTTTTAGCATAATCTACAAGTTTTCACTTTCTTAGTACTCTGCTAGTTGTAGCTTTGGGAAATGGAAGATGATGTTGTATATACAGCACAAATACATGAGTAATTTGATCTTGGATCCAGCTGATGTTGCCCTTCGTTTTAATTTTCATTATGCCTTTGGCTCTGTAGCTGCTTCAGTTTTCTTGTTGTTGTTTGTTTTTAGTTTTGTTTTGTTTTATTATTTTACTAGATAGTCATATATAAAAAGGCAATACAGGGTTAATTGCTGTTCAGGGAAAGTGTTTAAAAAACAGTATCAGCTATAGCTCATAACATTTTTTTTTCATGTTTGCACTTCTTATTTTTGAAGCCTTAAAATGTATCCATATGTCCAATTCTGAATCACACACATAGGTGCTATAGAAATAGAGCTTTTGTACACCATCATATTTTTATTCTTATATTCTGTTTCAGATAAGTATTAAAATGTTATAACAATTTTTCATTGTTGAAAAAAAAAGGAACTCTCAAAAGTAATCTAATTTCAGTGTTTGCCCCTGTAATTAATAATTGGTCCCCTTGGTCAATTCTCTATACAACCACTATAAAAAGTAGTCTAGAAACTCAGTTGTTATCTGCTCTTAACCTAGCTGCTGCACCAACAATTGATTGAACAAAAGATTTCCTACTGGATAACTGTTATGAGAACTGAAAAGCAGAGGCGGAGCAGTGAAAAACTCCAGAAAGATGGGATACATCATTTGTTTCCTCTGGATAGTTTTCTGTGACTTTTTGGTCTCCGTGTGTCATAGAATCATAGAATGGTTTGGGCTGGAAGGGACCATAAAGATCATCCAGTTCCAGCTCCCCTGCTATGGGCAGGGATGCTACCCACTAGAGCAGGTTGCTCAAAGCCCCCTTCTAACCTGGCCGTAAACACTAGGTGCTTTTCTCCTTGTGCCAGTTTTACTGTCCCACACTAAAAGCTTGAAAAGAGGGGGTCTGCAAAATGGGACTTCATGAAATGTCAAAATATTCTGATTTAAATGGAAAATAAATAGAAAAAAGTATCGCTGTGTGGTGTTAGAAACTAGTAGAGAATGGCTCAATGCTGTGATCTCAGAACAGAAATAACCCTGAGCCTCTGCAAGAGAAGTTGACCAAAGGAGGGTAACTTGGAAAAAAAAAAAAAGTAAAAAGCTAAATGCTAAAAGCTAAAAAGCTGTGATTATTATAATGAGCTGTGATATTCAGAGGAATATGGCCTGTGTTTTCCTGGTAGTAACCAGCTTTGTTTTCTCTGGTGGAGGTAAGGAACTAACAAAATTTATCTTGATGCTACCCCTCTTAAGCATGTTGTTGTCTCTTAATTACATATTGAATAGCAGCTGGTGTTTGAAGAATAATCGAATAGAAAGCTAGTAAGGAGAAGCAGGGCGATATTGATTCAAGCTGATATTTCTTTCTGCTTGTGATGGTCTGGAAGACTCTTGGTGATCACTGAACCATCAGGGTTCCTCCTCAGTCTTGCCTGAAATGCCCAAAACATCAATTTTGTAACAATAGAGGCAGACCAGATTTAACTCTCAATTTTGATTTGGTAATACCAGGTTTTCATAACTCCTAGAACACGTGGAACTAAACTGTTTCCATCTCTCTCTATTTTTTTTCTTCCTTCCACCACCAAGAAAAAAAATATTGAAAACAGTTTCCTGCAAGAGATTCAACAAAAGCCTTACACTGCTCTGGTTGTGAGCTAAAGTCAAAGATACTCGAAACTGTCCACTCTGCTCTGTTGTTTGAGAGTGAGAGATCTATTATGTCAGGGGAATGAAGAAGTCGCACTAATTTTTTGAGAAACCCTCCAAGTACTTTTGTTAGATACTGAATTGCCTTTAAAGAGCTCTGCCTCAGTAACATCAGGATAATACCATTTCACTGCCACACACAGATGCTCTAAGAGTAAACATACTCATTTATGAAACACTCAAATATGGCAATACTGTAGGCCAGCTTAATAGCTTATCTAGGATTTATAGGTAAGTGAAGTGGTCTTTTATAAACTATTATTTTCTAAAATCAGAAGGGCAGGAAACTTCCTAGTTTAAATCTCTGGCTAGGCAGGGGAAGGAAATCAGCTCCAAAATAGCCAACTGTATTTTCCCATTGCCTTGAACAGCTCTTCAAGCACAGATTGTCTGAAATAGTTGCCATGATATGTTTTTACTTTTCAAGCCATGGAGCTTAGGGAATCAGTTTTTTAATATCTACATCATTTCTTTCCTCCTGGGACTGAAGCTGGTTACCATAGCAAAATGGCAAGGAAGCTGATAAGCTTGTAGTACCATTTGGCAAACAGGGTACAAATTTATTTTATTAAGACAACGGACTGTGAAAAAATTGAGATTAGATATTATTTTTTTTTTCTGCTTTAATGTAGTTTAAAATACTCATGAAGAAAATTATTGAGAACACATATTGAACAAATGCTCTTGCCTACATAACAAGGGTTGCTGCAAATAGTAGGAGCTGCAGTTTTAAATCTCTGCAGATCTTTGATACTCTCAACATTACACTCTGATTTCCCTCTTTCCCTCCCTGTGGCATCCCTCAAAGATGCCTTACTGTGAATTAAATGAGCTTCTGTTTAACAGCATAGTTACAGGTGTCTGTCTCTTTCTACTTAATAATTACATTGCCCTATAGTTTTTACTCCCCCTAGACAAAGCATGGTCATCTGGGTCTGTCTTATAAATCAGTCTGCGAAGTCCCTTGGATACACCCACTAAGGACATACCCATGAAGAGCTTGTCTTCAGGACTGACCTGTTCCTTTTTTTCCTGCGCAGTTAACTCCTAAGACATCGCCTGGACTCTAAACCACCCCTTGTCTGCTGTTCTGGGTGCAAGCGTTGAGTCACTATTTTGGGGAGTTTGCTTTGGCTTTGCACTACTGACTCTAAGTGAAATGAAGCCTTGGTTCCTAGGGGTTAAAAAAGAAAATGGAATATTTCCTGAAAGTCATTTCTGCTCTCATCTTTTTCCATTTTGAATATGTGATGCGTGCTGTTTTATGTGCGCTGACAAATTTTCCATTTACTGTAAAATTAAATAGTTCCAATAGAGAGGATTTGGGAGTCTTGCTGTAATCCAGCCATGCAAAACATGCTACTTAGTGTTAACCCATTGGATCTCATACTAACCGTCCTGAACTCGGAGAAGTGCTCTTGCCAGGCTGCCAGTAATGCAGCTGTGAAGCAGGAATCGGAGTAACTCCCAGGAAAGCCTACTTCTGCTCCTTTTTTAAGATGTTTCTTCAAGATAATGAGCACTAGTATTTTTTTATACTTAGGGGGGATTTTTCATCCTTAAAACCCCACATTTTTGCTCGTGATAAGCAAAAAAAATGTGATGCAGCAGTGGGATAGGGTACCTGGGCAAGATGTAGGTGGCAGCTGGCTGGCGTCTGATCAGTTTGGGGACGAGATGTGGGACCTCGGACATGGGAAGATCCAGACGGCCATAGAAAGAGCTGAGTAAGAAGATACTTGTAAGGGGAATATGTGAGTTTCGGGTCGGGGCTTATTGCATGTGTGTGTGTATGACCTGCACCTTAGCCCTATTTCTGTCCCTTGTGTGGACTCTTTGGATGGAGGGAGCAATCTGCAAGGGATGAGAAGTAGTTTCCTCCTTGGAAACTAGTTACCTGCAGATACGTGTAAGTGATAGCGATGATAACCACCCATGGGTATATATATGTGTCTATATAACCTGTGGGTCACCGTGTTTTACTGTAATACCTAAGTGTGGGAACTCGGTGCAGGGACATAGCCCAGAACGCAGCACTTTGATGTGGGAGCTTCGGGTGTTGCCATCTCCTGGCAGCCATCCACCGAGAGGAGAAGTCCCTCAGCTGGCTGTAGTTTAACGTATTGCTTCTTCTGAACTGAAAGATGGGATTTTTTTTTGTGTGTAAATCCTCTTTCAGGTCAGAGTTGTTAATAAAACAATTTCTGCTGTCTTCTGCGTATGGATGTAGTCAGTCCCAGCGGGCTTTCTCTCAGACACTGTTGCTCTTTGGGATGTTGGTGTGTGACACGGGGCCAGCTCCTCTCTCCTGCACAAAACCTGGTCTAGGGGGTCCTGAACACCCACTGCAAGCTTGGGGATTGACAGGCATCCACATGGGTGCTGCCTTTCAGAGCCTGGCCCTGCATTTTCAGGGAAGGGGTTGGTCTGGAAATTATTAGTAACAAAGGCAACGGGTATGTTTGAACTCATTAGAGAATAGGCCAAAGATTCCTATTTTTAAGAATATTGCAATTCTAACAGTCTTTTTTTTCCCCTAGAAGAGATGAGAGGTGTTCCAAATAAGTCTGTCCGAGAGACAGTACAGCTTGTGCAGCTCTCCAGAAGTTGTATTTTGACCTCTGTCAAGGGAAATGTTTATATGATACTGTCAGAAGCAGTTTGAACATTATACATGAACCAAATGTTAGCAATGGGCATGGTTTTTTTCCTTTTTATTAAAAAATGGTTAGGAAATAAAAGAGTTGCAACACTAGTTTTCAGCAAAAGTTATGTGATTGCTTTGTTACAAAACATAATCCATGTGGAAGCAGAAGAGCGACGTAGCTTTTCCCTTGTACTTGTCCAATCCAAATATACACCAGACTTAATATCTCTTTCTGTAATCATGTTCATAAAAATGTTAAAAATGTATTTTTAACATAAAATTTTGTAACATAATTTTTTTAGATGAACTAGCTATTCCAATTGCTCTTAAACCCTGGGGGGCGGGGGGGGAAGCATTTTCCCTTCATTATTTTAAGCACTATTTCAAAATAGTGGTTTAATGTATCTTTGGTATGTTTTCAAGCCAGATATGTAGGTACACAAGCACAGAAATATTTGTGTTCCTCTGTCAGGTCTGTCTGCATGAGTCCTAGCTGCGTCTTAGCTGACACAGTAGTAGCATATTTAGATGGATTTTTGTCATAGTCGTTGCAAGGTACTGGATTACCAAAAGCAAGATTACAGTATTGCTAATAGAGTTGTATTTTTACAGTGAAGCAATACACAGTGTTAAGAGCATATATTTAAGGCCATATATGGAAGTTTTGTATTTAAAAACTAGAGAAGTGAAATACACTGGAATTAAGAGCTTAAGGTTTAACCATGGCTTGGATCAGCGAGTCATGGAATGGGCTGAGTTCTAGCTGTGCTGTTACTGATGGCAGTTTTCCAAAATGTAATCAAGTATTTCTTTTTTTCTTTCTTTTTTCTTTTTTTTTTTTTTTCCCTTTTGTTGCAGCTGGTCTCCAATGTTCTCATCTTCTCCTGTACAAACATTGTAGGCGTCTGTACCCACTACCCAGCAGAGGTGTCCCAAAGACAGGCTTTCCAGGAGACGAGGGAATGCATACAAGCCAGGCTGCATTCTCAAAGGGAAAACCAGCAGCAGGTAAGAGCAACAGTGGGAAATAAAAAATGAAATTGCTGAAATGGAATTAGCATGCAAATTGTTCCTATAGGATTCGATTTGCAGGCCTCTTGCTTGATGACTGATACAAGCAAGAATAGGCTGAAAGGAGACGGCAGGCTTTTTAAAGGCTTGAAAGAGAACTCAGGGAGTATTTCTTCCCCAGTGCACTGATAGATTTGTCCACAGACATCAACAAATCCTGTGGACTCTGCTGTGCAGATAAAAATTACATAGTACACAGAGAGTGTGCACTGTTTTTTTGCACTCATTGGAGCTGTCTGTTGAACGTGGATGCAGCACACAGGCTTCAGGTGGACCCTCTTTGTAGTGTGTTTGCCAGTAAAGCCACTACGAACAGGTAAGGCAGGTTTCTGAAGTGAAAAAGGTAAAAATTGGGCCACAGAATATACTGTCCCCTGATGCTTCCAGAGTCCTCTTCCTGCCTTGTCCAAGGTTCCCTACCTGCTTGCACACCTCTGTGCGCCATATAGGCCTCAAGTCATTTTATTGAAAAGTAAGTTTCATCCACATGTCCAATGTTTGTGTGCTGCCAGTAAACAGCCTAGTTTTCAAGGGGACCAACCATATTGGCTCCCCTAATTCAGTTATGGGTTCTGTGGCAATGAACCTCTTGTCTCCTCAGGATTAGATATGAAAGACCTTTTGGACCAGTGTGTCTATTCCTTTGCTAATACACATCTCTACCCTACAATACGTCTTGCAGTGGTCTGTCCTGTCCAGTTTGAAGGGAATCATGAAATGGGGCTTCCAGTCTTCCCTTGGGAGGTATCTTGGATCTTGGTTGTGGTCATGAACCTGGGGAAGAGGTCAGGGGAATTAATCGAGTGGAGCATCTTTGTATCTCTGTGGCAACACAGCTTATTTTTCCCTCATGTCCCAGCCCATCTGTATCTATGGATCAGTCTTTTGGCAGTGTTTATGAGGTTCTTCTGGCTGACATACTTTCTGCTTAACCCTTACGGTTATTTTGACAATATGTATATGAAAACCAAATTCACAATCACAGCTTCTTTTTCCTTTGTAAAAAAGTATTTTCAGAAAGATGAAACAAGTGGCCAGTCCTCCTTTGGCACCTTGGAGGAAAGAACTGAGCCAAGAGAATACCCTATTTTATTTATTGATTACAGCTCTGTCCTCCCTGCTGAGAGAGAGGCTGCCTTTGCATGTCACAAATGAACGTGCCATTCTGGATTTAAGAGCTTCTGTGCCAGAAGTACCGCATGAAAAACATCCTTACAAATGCCATGGTCTTAGGCCTTTTTATCTCTCTTTCTTCTCCTCCCCAAAGGTACCATACCATACAAGAGAAAGCTAGGACATCAGTAACACACAGGTCAAAGCCAGTCACTAAGATGTGCCCTCCGGTACATCCAGCAGGAACTGTGGATCCTGGCAGCTGGGGACTCCTAATAAGATTATTTGCTGCTACAGCCTGCACTGACATTGATTTCCAGGTTCAGTTCAGATGCAGCCCTATGCATAATGCATTGAGATAATCCTGAGGTGACAGCAGATGCAAATACCGGCAGCTCAGCCCACGTCTGTGAGAGCTGGTCTCCAAATAGGCATGGAGGGAAAGAGCCCAGCACTCTTATCATCGTTTGCCTGTTTCTGGAGACCTGACGATGCTCTTGTGTGCTGTTCTCTATTAAAGACAGGCAGATTATCTCCGGCAAAGGAGTGTATATTTTCCCTTATTAAGCATCTACTGGCATCTAAAATTAGAAAGAAAGTAAACAGAAATCCAGAGTGTCCAATCCAGAATAGACAATCCTAAATGATTTTATTACCTGAGACAACCTAGGGCAGAATCATAACGGGAATTACTGTTCCTTACACAGAATAAAATAATATTGGATGAAAAAAAATAGGTATTCTCAATAATCTGCAAATACTTAAGATTTGAGTAAAAGAGTGGTTGTCAAGACTGCAGTTTGCCTTCTAGCATTGCTTGTCTTCTGTCTGTGAAATCATCTTCTTCTTCTTTACATCTCTGCGTCACTTAACTTTTGATGAATAGTAAGTGTTATTAAACCTGAGGACAAATGGACAGCTGTAACACACTGAATATTTGTTAATGCTTTGGGGTCATCTTGGGAGAGTACAACATAAACAGTTAAAATTCCTCTGTAGCATAGAGTCATTGTACGGATGTGTGTGTTTTATATATCCACCCACTTACACATATATCCATGTGGATGTATGTAAATAGAGTAGATCTGTATTTTACTCTTTAATCTGTGCCTATTCTAGAGACTAGTGCTTCTTGGTATGCATTTGTTTAATGTATAATTCAGTGGAACTATACTCACATCGTATTTTGAAGTGAGAATTATATATGAATTTGCTTTTTTTATCAGGTCAGACTGTTGCCTTGTTAGACTTGTAAAACAGCAGTCCCAGCCACCTCACTTGTATGTAAGTGATTTTACAGTGAGGGATGCAGTACATTCTAGTCATTACACCAAAATGAAAATTGTACTCTGGTGGAGACTTTAATTTCTGTGCTCCATTTGAAATAAAACAAAGGGATTTTTTTGTTGTTTTGAAGGTCTTTTAGCGTGGCTTGTGCCTTACTAAAGCACTTGTTACAGCCTCCTCCTGGTCGTTTGAGAGGTTATTTTCAGTGATCGTGATGCTCCCAGCAAACAGGATGAAAATAATGTCCAGCTCTGTAACGCAGCTCAACCTGCTAATTAGTTGTTACATGAAGGATTGTTCCTGTAGCATGCATTTGTTTCACTTGTTAAGTCTTATTCCCAATTGGTGATAGTTCAGAGTGGTGTTAGTCTCATGGAGATCTCAACTGTCTTGAAAATATTGGTGGTTTAATCTGGCAAATGCCTGTGGCGTCAGGAAGAGCAGGGGTGAGGGTTCACAAGCACAAGTTATCCAGAAATCTATGTGAAAATCCCTTGGAGTACTAGTAGAAGAAACTCACTCCCCCAAACATGTCCCTGCTTTTCAAGCAAGTAAAACAAAATCATCCTTCACTCTGGTGCGCCCACAGGGAATGTTCCAAACCTGCGGGTGCCCCTGAGCTCCCCATTGAGCTCTGAGTTATTTAAAGGATGTGTAAAATCACACGTAGAGTAGCAGCTTTCACACATTTGAGGATGCCTATTAGAATATGCAAATGACAGCAGTGTATACACCAGTCACTCTGGTAAACATACAAAATGTGTTGTGCTTTTACGCTCAAGGAGTACACTAATAGCTGACAGAAGCCTGAGGACACGTGCATGATTCATAATCTTTATATATATATATGTGTATGTATGTATATATATAGAGAGAGAGAAAAAAATAATTGGCAATGTGAACGCTAGCACATGCAGTATGCCAGTGAAGGTGAGAGTGCTTTAAAACACAAGTATCTTGTCAGGACTGCTGCAGTTTGGAGCTGGGGAGATAGACATCCCTGCAACACATCTTCTCCTGTGTTATTACTACCTCCTCAGGGACCATAGGCAAGAATCAATCCCTTTAAGGTACATGTTGAGGGAAAAAAAAAGTAAATACTGGGCAATGCTGCAGCCTATAAAATGTCTCAGTGCATGCTGAGCACATATTCAGTGAATCCATCTTCATCTGGTTTTCCCAACGTTTCTCTCTCTCCTTAGAGTAAGAAATAAGTGGGGAACTTTCAGATAAAGCCAGAAATTAGAATCCAGGAATGTGTTTATAACTGAAGTGTGGGCAAGAGGTTTGGTGACGTGAGTAATTAATACAGGAATGCTGACCCCTCTGAGTCAGGGCTGCAGCTTGAGCCCAACTGCTCCCTGTGTTGTTGAGAATTAATGATCTGTTAGATAAGGTTAGGCACCTTCGTTTATTCTACATTGTGTCTGTGTCGTCAGGAAGGAAGGCCCTTCTGCTCACTGCAGGGAAAGAAAAATAATAAAAACAAGAGTGGCGCAAGTTTTGGGATTCTTCAGCTAGTCCAGAGCACTGCTTGAAGGTTGGGCTGGAGCTGGGCCCTGAGGAGATGCTCCCCACCTTCTCTAGCCAGAGCAAAAACTTCCCCTGAACTGCAAAGGGTGTGAGTGGGAATAAAATAAAGGGATTGAACGGTCTGGGCAGAATTTATCAGGTGAGAATCCTGAAATACACAAATGTGTCCCTGGGGTGCATATTACCTGCAGGTTTAAATTCTATAGCTTTTGCATAAAATTGCCACCAGATTTAGAATAATAGCAAGCTTTTGTGTGAGTTTTTAGGAAAATTACCAGAAAGTCATCATTTTGTCATGTAACTAATTTTTGCCTAGCATACAAAACTATATATGGAACCGCTTACAAAATGGTGTTATGAAAGTCACACTAAAGCTATTATCAGTAAATAAAAGTGCAATTTAGTTGTTTCAAGGAGGGTGAAGAGCAGTGAAAGGCTGATGACAGAAGGTGGTTATTGGAAGTACTTTTGTAGGTGAGTGGGTGGGTGTATAGGTCTTAATTCAATTGGGCACTAAGAGTGGTTTTAGGTGTAGAAGTATAACACCACATCGCATAGTTGAGCTAACTTCTCATGCTAGTTTTATTGGGGCATTCCTATTGACTTGTTATCTGCCAAGGACAGGTTTGTGCCTGTTGGGGGAATGTGCCTACCTGATTAGATGGGAAAGGAAGGAATTGTAGAAGGTGCCCGAGGGTGTTGGGGTGTCAGTCCTGTAGGGCTGTGTGAAAGAGGACTTCATGGTGGTGTGGAGATGCTGTGGGGAAGGTCAGATGGTATCATTTAGCAGAGTCATTCCAGGAATGTGTATGTGCAATTTCTGAGTTGCATGGATCCTTCATTTGCAAGAACTGGCATTAATCACGGGCCCAGTGCAACTGGGATGAAAAACAATATTTTCCCCTCTAAAATCATTGAATTATCATTTCAGGGTCAGGACAGAATTGCAGATGCCTTGACAGAGGGTCAACTGCTGGGTTTATGGATGTGGTTTCACTTGGTGTGGTTTCACTCTTCGCTCCCCAAACTGATGACCTCATTTCTCCCCAGAGCGGAGCAAAGTGTGTTTGTTAACTGGGCAGCAGGTGTTTTAATTGCTTCATCTGTCTGACTCCACAGGAGCGGCTCCTGCTCTCTGTACTTCCTCGACATGTTGCCATGGAGATGAAAGCTGACATTAATGCCAAACAGGAAGATATGATGTTTCATAAAATCTACATCCAGAAGCATGACAATGTCAGGTAAGAAGAGCAGCCTATCTCCCAGCTGCCAGGGGAGGAGGGACCATCCCTGTACTTAGCACTTAAGGCCTGGGAATGAAGATGACAGCAGCACTTAATTCAAAATAAGTGTAAAAGCTCTAAGGTGCCACCAGTTGACTTTTGTAAGTTTGTTTATAGGACGGAAGGAGGATTACCACATGTCTGCAACATCTTCGTCTGATAAGCAGCTTTAACTGATCTCTTTTTTTAGCTTCTTTATTTTTTCTCTTTTTCCTGGATTGCATCTCGGTGGCTTTGAAAAGGTGGAATGTTTGAGTTTGGATATTTTTTTGACAGTAACAAGCACCCTTCTGATAAGCATTGAAGGGATGCAAGTCAAAGACTGACAGCACTTCCCAGGGGGTGAGTTGCAGAGACTGAGGTTAAAATCACTTGGAGTAGTCCCTGCCAGTCTGTAATTACAAGCAGGGGGTCCATTAGTAGCAGCCCTTGACACCTGCTCAGTCACCAGTCAGCCACCCAAGGCCGTGTCACTCCTTGGTCTGCCTGGATGAGCAGATGAAATGGATGTCTGGTGTCTGGGAAGTGGTGCAGAATCACAGCCAGTCCGTGTTGCTGGGGCAGTCTGTCTCCATGAGCTTTGGCACATCACCAGGTTCCCCGTGTCCACTTCCAAGGGAAGAGGGAATGAACTCATACTTGATATTACTGTTGATGTCGCTTGTTAATCTTCATGGGTTGCAATTAAAAGTAGTTTAACTTAATCTTGACACATTTTAATTCTGCTGCTGTACCTGGCCTCTTTGGGAATGACTTATGTCTCTGCCAAGCCAGGTCCTGATGCTGTGTAACAGCTCTGTAAGTCTGTAAATACTTCTACGGAGACATGGGGCTGGGGACAGAGAGTCTCTCTCATTCCTCCCTCCCTCTTCCCTTCAAATAAGAGGTTTTCTTGTAAGCTGCTTGTGTAGCCTTCTCTCTTACGCAGCTTTAAGTATGTTGGTGAATTATATTTTCTGATAGTTATTGCTCAACAAATAAAAGTGGATTTATTGCATCTCCAATATACTGCACATGCACAACCTCCAGTAAACGATGCAGTAAAATTCACTTAAAATTCTGAAGCATGTAAAGACTGCAGAAAATTGATATTTCCTTAGCATTAGTGGTGGAGTAGAGAGGTAATGTACAAGCAGAAAATTGGGGAGAGGGACTCTTACTTTAGGTTTTGATCATGACTGGGCAAAGTGGTAAAGATCCCCTAGCAATACTGAAGACAAAAATGTTATCAGCTGTAAAATGCTTTAATGGTTCTGCAATGAAAAATAAAGAATATGCATATGGTGATAAAGGTGAGGGGAAGAGGCCTTCCAGAGTGCCCATAGCAGAATAAGTGTTACAGTAGATGATGTTTTTTGTCTTTGCATCCAATTTTTCTTTAATAGCACTTAGCTTGTTCAAGTAGGTTTGTAAATTTCTCATGATAGATGGCATTTGTGTATTTTCCTAATAGAGGAATTACTTTTTTCCAGTACTCAAAGGTCAGCTTGACATTCAAATTGAATGCAAGTTGTTGGATATGACATGAGATTAATCAGTATGGTATTATATTCTTCTACATTAGTTTCCATATATCGTTATTTGCAGGTCTAAAAGTCATTCAGTACAGTCAAATCTTAGTCGAAGTGATTATCTCTTTAGGATGATGCTTTGAAATTTTGTTTTAACTATATCACTAAATAAATAAAAACTAATTTAAAATAATGCACTAAATTAGCAAATGCACAAGCATAGTATTCAATATATGCATATTTTTTTCTTCTTTAGTGCCTTCACCCTAGCAGACAATGGCTTCTTGTAGCCTTTACCCATATGTACTGAAAGCAAAGAGAAGGTAACGTAGGAACATCTCATCTTCGTATACTTTAGGGAAATGAATAACTAAGTAGGAATATTGAAAACGGGAACATGATTTGGAACAAATGACTCATTTCACACTAGGAGTTCAGCATGGAGTCTTTGCTCTTGCCTGGGTGCTCTGAAACCACCTCTGGTGGGAATTTTACTGTGGATGGTTTTGAAGCATTTACATGCACCCGGAAGCACACTGGTGGCAGGGGGTAGTGCCTCCATGATGGAGATTAATGAATTGGCTGAAGAAAAGCAAGTGCACACATTACTTTTCATGGGGAAATGCTCAAGGGGAGGTTTTTGAGATTAGAACACTCCAAGCAATTTTGTTTTGTTTTTGTCAGTATTCAAAAAAGTCATAAGATCTGAGTTTTTATGAGCTAAAGGTTATTGTGTCAAGGCAATTGAGAAGCATGTGAAGTCGAGGCAAGGGTGCTGTGCCCAGCCATTGAATCTGGTTTCCTGCTAAGGATTTATGAGCAGAAGCATTTCCTTTCAGTTCTCAGAGGTGGGAAAGGTCCATGTGTGTGTGCGGAGGTGCGCGTCTCCCTCCACCAGCAGACGTATGCAACGGTTCTATTTTCCCACTCTCCCAGGTTAGTTAAAAAGGCAGATTGTAAATGAAAGTATGATGGATGGGAAATTTTGTTCGCTGCTGATTTAAACCTTTAAGTTTTCTTTCATAGCTCCTTGAGTTCAAGAGCTTCCATTTTTCTGGATGTTCAGGGTACTCACTGATTTCCCAGTCTGTGTGGAGCCCCTGAGCCTGCCTGGCACTGGTGGTTTCCATCCAGCTGAATTTTGCTCTGGCCCTGTGAGCTCAGGAGGCTCGGGAGCAGAGCCATGCTCTGTTACCCTGCCTTGACATGCTGTGTGGGAGAAGAAGTTTGCAAAATCCTGTGCCAGACGAGATTAAATATTTTAATTTTCAGGGATGATTGGGCCCGGGCTTTTGGGACCACCTCTAATTGAAATTAAAACACAAACTTAAACCACTCTACCAGCAGTTGCTGTCAAGTTGCTGTATGTTTCTTCAAGTTTGCTGTATGTTTTTTCTTTCTGTCTTGAAATGACCAGTTATTCTGTGATATGCTTGGTTTTAGATACTATATTACACACTTTTTTTCCTTAAAAAACAAAACAAAACAAAACCAACTAACATACAAACTATGTAGAAAGATCTTTCCCAGCTGCCAAGAGAAGGCCTGTAAAACACAGCCATGATCCTTTCATAAGGGCGGTTCTGCCATGATATTGCTTACTATGTTACATTTATCTTAGGGGTTAGGTTATCTCTATGGGGGAAAGGTGATGTTTTTATGGAGAAGTAAAGTGGCCTGTCTGACCTGAATGGATAAAAGCAAATCTTTTTAGAACCTTATCAGGGCTTCCTGTGAATGAGTTCATAATCTCCTGCTTATTGTTATGGAAAGTAAAGTTCAGAGACTAATTTATCCACAATGAAAATATAATTTCCTGTCATTTTTGGCAGCAAAATTTGCTTCAAGACTACATTCTGAAGAATTTAGGGTGATGAAGAAACTTAGATGAAGAGGTTTGGGGTTAATATTCTCTTTTGAGATGCAAATGAACAGAACCTTTGAACGGGGAACTAAACCATTTTCCATCCTGATTTATTGAATGAGAATTAACTTTGACAAATGGAGAACCGTAGAGCGTGACATGACCTTTCCCACGTATGTGTGTTAAATATAAAGTCTATTGTCAAATGCAATCAGGAAAGGAGTTCCCAAGACCATATGAGTAATTTTGGGTAAACAACAAGGTGAGTTATATAAGTAAAGCAGTTCACTTTATCATGAATGAGATTAAGTCTGATAGACAAAGCCTAAAATACGCATAGATAATACTGTTTATCTTAAAAGCTTCCTAGGCAGAATTTTAAATGTTTTACATTACTATAGCTATTTATAGTGTCTTGCTGCAGTGATAGTGGCTTTAATGTTATCTAGGTTTGGCCAAATATAGTAATCTCTGTGCTATAAAAGAAGGTTTGAAGTCCTCTGTGAAGGGATAAAGCTTGGCTTTGTCATTGAAATTCCTTTGATGAACTGTTTCAAGAAGCTTATTTTAGAGCTGGCATCCAAGCATGGTGAAAGTGACAGTTTCCTCTTTTCTACCCTTCGTGTAATTCTTATGAATCATGTACTCAACAATATTAACCTGATCTCACGGTTTTCTAAACATCTTGACAACTCAAACCAAACTCTTTGCAGAAGTAAAATAGTCCATTTGCTTTCAGTTTAGTAAATGAAACTTGTTTTTAATTAGTCTTCTGATCAAATTACATTCTAACACCAAAAATTCTCCCCTTAAAAATGACCAAACAGTCGCACTTTGGCTGAGTGTCAGGATATTCAGTCGGCCATGTCTGCTAAACCTCTTCATCTTACAGGTGTTTTGATGCTTAGTTAGTTGGCTATGCAGGGCATTAAATTCCTAGATTGCAAGATGCTATGTACTTGTATGGTATGGTTTGCAATAATTTCAACTAAACAAACAACCTTCTCCTTCTTCCTGCCACTGTCCTTGCACACAGGACATCCAGCATGAATGTTTCTTGGGATTAAAGGAGTTTTCAATATAAATAGCAGTATAAGGCTGGGCTCTGATTGCAGCTAGTAGGAGGGCTCCCAGAATAGAGCTCTAACGGGACATACTAGTGCCAAAGCAGTGTGCTGCTTAATGGTGTATTCTGGTAGGTGAGTACAGGCATGAGGATACTTTTTTTTCGACTTGCTAAAAGACGCATGTCTTTTGAAATGCGAAATGGGTTTACAATGAGGCATATTCTCTCAAATCCAGGTCAGACATCAGATTGTCTTTGGGGGCAGTTATGCCAATTGGTTTTGTTCAGGAGCTCATCTGGATTCTGTTTTCGTACTTTTTTTTTTTTTTTTCATGAGATGTTATTGAAGCTAAGCAAAAAGTAGTTTAATTTTACCATCTTTAAAAAATAAAACTACATTATGGAGTGTATAAATTTGTTACAGTTCTTCTCTGGATATTTTCAAAAATTCCCCAAATAACCTTGTTTCAGCCAAATCTTTAATTTCTATGCAAAGTCTTGTTGCCAGGGAAGGCAGCACCAATAATTCTTATATATGTGCTATATAATTAATTTCCTTCCTCATCTTCTCTTCCCTTTTGGGAGAATGAAATATATGGTTTATGTTTGGAGATGAGGAGATCAGCATTAAGTGGGAAGAAGCCTAAAATCAGATTTCATCCATGCTCTCCCTGCCAGTCACTGAGCTTCCATTTCCTGATGAAATGCTTTCGCGGGTTGCTTGCTTGGTTGGTTCCCAGCATCAAGTCCTAGCAAGAACTTTTGCTGTTTTTCTTCATTTGAGGCCTGTGCCCACATGCAGCAGCAAGTTATTTTTGGAGGTAGGTGGGGGGAAACTGTGTGGGTTTCGTGTGGGTTCAGGTGTCCTCCTCATTTAATTGCCATTAGTTCTGGTTCAGGCTGTAGGCTGAGAAAAGTGAGCAGGAGGGAAGTGATCAGCCTTCCCACACCTTTCCCCAAGTGACAGCAGTGAGTTTTACTTTTTCAGGAACTCTTCTGTTTCTCTGTCAAGAGCCAGCTCTTGGGTACTTCACCTGTGTCTGCCTGGTGTGAATCTTATCTTTTAATTTTCCAGAAAATTTAATGATTTTTTAATAAGATAGCAGTAGTTTTTAGGAAATGTCAAAGTCCCTTTCACCTATGGGTGGTGGTGAATTACTTTGCACTTACCACTAAATGCTTGACTCTTCCTAGACAATTTGTTGTTTATGAGAGAGAAATCAGTGTCTTTTGGAGAAAGGCGTTCAAGCTAAAACACATGTAAAGAAAGGAATTTGTTTATTTTACAGCCATTATTACATCTGAACTTGACATCAAAGCTATGCAATAAGCTTGGACATTAATATTCAGGGAGGCATTTCATCCAAATATCACTCCCTCTTTTCAATGTGTGTGTTGATGGTTCAGTCCTGAAAACTTTTAAGCTATAGAATAGCGCACGTTTATACATTTTATTGAATCTGCCTCTTTGTGTATGTGCACAGCAGCCTTTAAGGAGAACAAATACAAGCTAACTTGCTTAAGCATTCATCTGCCTGTCTGCAGATCTGTCGTTTTGAGCTGGGAATACACTGTGATCTTGGTCCCTGCTGGGAACCCCTGGTGCCTATAGGGGCATGAGAGTCTTGTACCCTCCGAAGAACAAAACAGATAAATAACTGGTTGCAGGGCACCCCGCTGGGTGCATTACTTAAACACATGTGTTGTAATAAAGACGACATCCCAAAAGTGCAGAGTGCCAGGTGACTGCAGATCTGCAGCCACCAGCAAGCCAGCAGCAATTAGGAAGAGCCTGTGATGTATAATTCACACCCTGCTATTCTGAGTGTACACAAGGGTCTGTGAAGTTCACAGGGTGATGGATTGAAGAGTGTTAGATGTTTTAATGATGAAATACTGTGAATAGTAATTTGGAGAGAATAATGAATGTGCCTGCAGAAGTTTACAGAGCAATATTTTAGCTCATCAAAGTTATTTGAATTCTCTTTTTTCTTCACTAGTACTAGAAACAAATTACGTTTTTTTCAAATGCAAGTTTCACTGCTGATTGCTCTGATGGTAAAAACAAATGCATTGAATGTATAGTAAACATACATATATATATATGTTTATTAAGCTAATCCACCTCCAGTCTTCTCTGTTCTGAAGTAACCTTGAGGGAAAAAAAAATCACAAGAGTCATCTCTGACCAAAACTTTACTTTTATAGAGGCTTGGTTGTAAAGACTTTGTTAACTTTTACTTAATCACCTACTGTGTCATGCAGTTAACATGCAAAGTGGTTTTAAGAACATTGAGTTTATATAACATTTGAAGAGGTTCTTGTAAAAATCATCCTACCTTTTTGCTTCCTCCTTAAACTATAATGATTGAAAAGCAAAAATCAGTTAAACTTCTTTATTCTGTAATGCACTGAACTTTGCAAAACTATTTAAAGCACTCCTTTTACAGAAGCTTCAAAAGAGAAGCACAGTGTTCAATGGGGATGGGTTAACTTCTCTTGTCTGCTACTATATTTACACCCCTCAACAATTGTTGCTAATGCATGCATCTGTTTTTACTGGTGTATATATCATTTTTACACTGGATAAATAATGAAGAGCCAAAAGCTGAAACCAATTAGTGGTGAAGAGCTCTTGAGAGGTCTGGTATCCTGTGATTCAAGTTAGTGCATTGCTAACTTGAGTCTGTCCTCCACTCACTGAAAATCAGAGTGTATTCTTTAAAATTTCAAATTTTTATTATTTTTGCTTGAAACCCAGAGGTTAAAAAGTTAGGAACAGGCTGGTATTGACTGTGTAGACCACATGATTCCTTAAATGGTGGTTTTTTTTTGAAAAAAAGGAGTCTTTTTTTGAATTTCACACCATGGACACCACTGGCAGGGTATTTGCTTCGTGGAATGATGGAGGTGATTTTTTTAGAAATTGGAGATTTTTCTATGTCCACTTGTGTTTCTGTTACATAGACATTGAAAGATGCACAAAGTTTTAAATGGTACAATAATGAAGGATTTGCAAGAGCAAGTACGTTGTGAGGAATTGGAAGTTTGCAAATAATTTTCATAAACCACAAAGAAATGCCTGTATTAGCTCAGCTTGATGAATGAACTTTTTTAAAAAGTTAGCAAAATACATGAATGTGTGTGTTTTCTTCCCTGATACTTAGCCAGCAGGAATCTTTACTGTTACTGTACACACTTGGCACATACCTGAGGCTCTCAAAAGCACTGAAAAATTCTAAGGATGTTGCCAGTCCTAGATGAATCCCTTAAATACATATGAGGATGCTCAGGGTTTGAAATCAGCTCCCTCTACTCCTGGTCTACAGAGCTGGCCCCCAAGACATGGTGCAAGGATTCCTTGTGTTGGGTGCTCCATCACGTTCAGCTTCAATCTGTGTGACTATCAGCAAAATATTCTCCCCCAGCCTCCTCTGGCAGAAACCACCCTGGTAAATGGCTGGTGACGCAGAAGGCCAGATGACCACAGCTTTGTTTGGCTGTAAGTTCATCCATAAATCCCTGTTTGTCCCCTTCAGCTGCTGGAAGCACAACTTGCCCTCCCAAATGAAGAGGAAGGCTGAATGTGTGAGGCAGCTGGGATTTTTTGTCAGAAATGAGATACAGTAGAGAGTTTGTTGATCCACCAACAAAGACAGCTCACTTGTTTATTTGTTGATGTTTATTTTTTATTTTTGGTTGTTGTTTTGGGTGCCTTTTTTTTAGCTTTAACAAGAATTCTTTGCAGAGTCTGATAAATACATCGGCACTGTTTCACACTCATTGTGGGGAATGTGTTGCTAATAGGACGTTACTAGGACAACCCTCGTTCTTCTGACAAGCACTTAATTTCAGTTATCTCCGAGGCCTGGCAGCCCCATACATCAGTGCTGAATGCAGTAGCAAGTTGGAGAGAGGCATTGTGACACCCTGGGATGTGAAGGAGATGAGAGACATATGTCACGGAGCTTGTGGGATAGTTGTGTAGCAGGCAAAAATGACAGGAAAGACCAAAAAACCTTGGAAAGCAAGGAGCAAATTTAGCAATTGTTAGCAATGGCTGGAGAAAAGGACATGAGAAAATGGAAAAAAGCCGCATACTGTTTTAGATAGTGGACGGCTATGTGCCATTAGTGGTTCTGGTGGAGAGCCTCCAACCCTGCAAACATGCACACCAATGTGCTGCTGCTTTCTGCAGGGGTTGTTTGCAAAGAATGAGCTAATAAGAATCAACTTGTAGAACAAAGCAAACAAAATTTTGGCTTCTGCTCAGGGGAACTGGAGCAATTCAAGTTACAGATCAGGCCGCAACAGGAGCCAAATGGTGATCCATAAAAGTATAATTATTCTGTTTCATTTGGAGCCTTTTGTTCTGGATTGTATTCAAAACTACTGTAAGCTCCTTTGTAAGATTTGTTTTCTTTCCAGGAAAGAGAAAAAGAGGCCTTTTGAGTTAATAGTTCTACTTTGTTTTAATTAAAAAGGAGAAAGAAACCACGTTTTCTGTGCCTTTCTTCCTTTAGAGTCTTGCCTTTTGCAGAGCAGCAGCCTGCAGGTCGCAGTTTAGGATGACAGGTCCAATGTAGGACAAAGTTGTATCATAAAACATAAATGGTAAGTGCAAATCTGTTTTGAAGATCCAGTGCTCTTTGTCATTTACAGCTGCAAACTGAATAAAATTTTGTTACAGAAATCAGAAGCGATTACAAATCTCTTGCAAAGCCCACAAAGCCTGAAATTGCAGCTGTGACTTTCCTGCTGAGCTCCTTTTCCTTGGAAGTGCGTAATGATGGAAGGAATAAACTGAAAATGGTGTACTCTCCCAAAGCTTAAAAACAACTGGAAAAAAAAAAAAAAAAAAAAAAAAAAAAAAAAGGAGGAAAAATAGCGTTGGCAAACAACTGTACAAAACTAAAGTTGTCTTTAAGGATGAAATGAGGGATTCTGGGGGGACCTGGGATTCTGAGAACAGCACAGGAGGGTGACAGCGTTTGCTCGCCCATTGTGAAATGTCATCTCTGCTGAGAGTCATGCAGGGCTGCGCTTCTGTAATACAGAATAACACCAAATAACACCAGCTTCATTAGCATTTATTAGATCACTGTACTTCACTTACACCTATGCATTCCCTGGTTTATTTAAATGATTTTTTTATGCGTTCTTTCATGTCTTTTTAGGTTATTTTCTCTGCAGATTTAAGGATCATTTCTAGTGGAAGATCATAAAAGCTGTATTCCGTCAGTCTGTCATGTCCCGCAGCTTTTTATTTTTCTATTATAAATATGAGACCCAGAATTTCTTGTACTACTAATAAGTGGACAAGTTGTAAGCCATCTCACTGGATAACACGCACTGCTGGGAAGCACCTCCTTGCACTTTTTAGGGCCTTCCACTCACAAGCTCTTGTGTGAGTGTCCACTGCTACCGCTCAGCCCCATGGGGCAGGCTGCGGGCGGCTGCTTCGTTTAATTTGACTTGGTAGAGAGGCTGATGAGAGCTCAGACTTTCCTGGCTCCTGTTACAGAGGCATCCTAATGAGCAGCCCATGGGGGCTCTGCTCTGGCCAGGCTGCAGAGGGGCAGTGCAGAGGCTGCAAGCGGGGAGCGTGCGCAAACACTCACGCTTTGTGCTGGGAGACACTCGCGATGCTGTGGCTGCAGAGGGACTCAGCGCTAAATCATGAGGTGGAAACCCAGAGAAATTAACAAATTCAGTTGATATTCGAGGTGACAGGAAGTAAAATGCCATAGTGAGGGCCCAAAGAGACACAAGGGATGAGGCATCCCCTCCTCATCTGGGAGTGCTGAGGCTCGACCCACACGCCTGTGCTAGGTATCCAGGCTCAGTGTCCCTGTGCAAGAGGGCATCTGAGGCCACATCTAGGAGAAGTGCTAACCAAATGGGGAGTCCTCATTCTCTTTTGTGGGCTCTCCTTTTTTAATACAAAAGAATGAAACCCTGGAGCAGCATCTTGAATCCCACTGTCCCGTGTCACGGGGAGCACTGTAATCAGCAGGGCAGAGCGTGGTGCTGCCTGCCTCTGCCTCTAATTATTCCAAGTATTTTATACATAATGAGCAGCTGCAACACGAGGTCCTGAGGGCAACCTTGTTTCTTATCCAGTATAGCCCGTTGTCCAGTTCAGGCTAGATTCAGGCAGAGAGAAAATCAGACCTGTATTTGCTCACTTCTGTCATGCAGGGGGATCTTAACAGACAGGTTCCTCGCTTGCCTTCTCTCTCTCCATTTATTTATATATAACAGGCTTTTGCAGAATATTAAATAATACAGGCTGCAAGTTGCTGTGTGTGCTCCTGTTCCTTAAAAATGTGCTGGTGTGCTGGGGAGTTTTACCTGGCTGCAATATGGGCTCCCAGCAAGGATTTGGCAAGAGTCATCTAGCAGGCAGTGTGGATGTGGTAGGGAGGTTCCTAAATGTGGGACACATCCTTTTCTGCTGTAGCTGCTGACTTAGCCTGAGCCCTGTCTGTATTTCTCAGTCAAAAAAAAAAAAAAAAAAAGGCAGTCAACTATGCCTGTAAAATGCTAGCATGAGGCTCGAACTGAAGTGAAAATTCATCCGCTGGGGTTTTGCAGCCTCCCTAGTCCTTGATTAACCAGAGCGTGCAAAGCAAGCAGGAGGGGCAGAGGCCAGTGTGATCCTGGGGATGATTTGCTTTTGCGTTTGACCACTGTTAACTTTTGTCCATTCTGTTTGTAAGGACTCTGCTGACCGGCTGTTGTCAGCAGGATTTTTTTTTGGTTGCATAAGGACTGGGAAAATTGTCTCTGTCTGACTCTGCTACAGTGAATGGCTTTCAAGTTAAGCTGTGGCTGCAGTTATTGTGCTCTAGCCGTGACACTATAAATAAAGTTATTAACAGCAATATGTAAATGGGTTTCTATTTTTGTCCCCTGTATTGTTTGCAAAATCTAGGGCAGTTATTCAGTAAGAATCATCTGCTGTTTAGCACTGAGCCTACCAGCATTTGATGCTGTGTGGGCTGTTGCTTTTCTTTTTTTTTCCTTTGCCTTTCTTTCTTTCTTTGCACTGGCTTTTAGAATCCAGCTCCTTTGCAAGTTTGTTTATTGTGGTATATAAGAAATAGAGGAGCTGTGCTAAGCATTTTCAAGCTTCCGGAGAGTGGCTTGGTACTTAAGAACAGAGAATCATCTCTTGATATCTGAACTATAGGAGCATTAAAAACAGCTACACAAACATCAAATACCACAGCTGCTATTTGCCTTAGTGTGCATCTTGCAAATTCCAGTTTGTTCAGACATCTTCAGTTTGTGTTTCCTTCCGCTCCCCTCCCGTGGCTCTGGCTCAGGCTGGAGACGCGTGCCCCCCTCATTGGCGCAGGCCCCGCGGGAGGGCACGGTCGCGTTGTTTTAGAAACACTTCCCTACTGTCATGGCTACTCCTAACTGGAAGGGCAAATTATGCTAATCTGAGGCATCTGTTTAGGAACCTGAATGCATCTGTGCTGGGGACAGCGGCAGCATTGCCCTGCTGACTGGCAGATACACTACACAGCACATTGCGAGCGTGGTAAGGCACACTGGCTGAAGACCTGCATGCACCATTCAGTGCACCACATAAGACAGCTTGTTCAAACTTCTTCCTTCTCTGCACGTTTATTTAGCGCTGAGTTCCCCGAATCCCCTGCAGAGGAAGCCCCAACCTGCTTGTCCTGCACCTCATTAGCCACAATTTCGGTGCCAGCTGTGCTGGCTTGCAGGCAGGCAGGGGTCCTCTGAATGCCGTTCAGTGCAGCGCTGAGAACAGCCATCCCAGCGCTGAGCCACCAGCAAGCCGTGTCTCCTGTTTCACTCCTAACATGCAGTGGTGACTAGTTTAATGGTATATATAACAGATGAACGTATAGAAGCGGATTGAGGTTGTGACAGCCGCTGCTATACACTGGACAGATCCTTTCAAATGCCTGGCACTTTATTTCATTGTTTGTTCTTTAATCTTCCAGCTGAAATTGTTCCTGCTCTAAAGGCTTAGAAAGGAAGCAGAAATAAGCTAAACTGGTTTAACATAGATGTAGAAAGAACCGGACCAGTAACTTTCCTCTTATTTTTACAGTCTGACATACATTACCGTAAATATTTTTTAAGTGGTCCCCAAGGTGACTTCCTATGCTATAGAAAAGATCTGGTCAGACTCTATTGATTTTATTGGTATAAGTTCAGTGGTAAACTAATAACTGTTTACAGGAACTTCATTTGGAGATGATATTTTGCGAATATTGAGAGTAGGAAGCAAATGGCTTAGTGAAATATCTTAATGCATTAACACAGAAATGAAATTTTCCAATGGAAAATGCAAGAGAAAAGCCATTTCTTTATATGCAGATCTATTATTCCAGTGATGGCAATTACAGTAATTCTCTGAAATCAAGTTAAAATTACATGCCTGCTTCATTATGAGAAGAAACCACTGATTGCAAAAATCAAGGGAGATTCGGCTGAAAGTTAAAAAGACATCCACAAGCGGTGGGCAGCCCTGCCTCACCATGCCACCTGCTGCAGCATCTCAGGGGGAAGGCTTTGTGCAGATGTTCTTGGGATTCACGAGGTCAAAATGCACATTCCTGCCCTGCCACAGAGGCCCCATGTGACTGACCCCCGATATCTATCTTCTTTATATACCGTGCCTCTGTCTGGGTGAAATTGTGTGCTGTTGCTTTCATAGTGATGGTGAGAGAGTGGAAAGATTTGTGGGTGCTTGCACACTGTGCTCATGGACCCACATTTGTTTTCTCTGTCTGCACACCCTTCCTCCTAAGTGCCTTTGAGGCTTGATACACACATGCACTTCTAGTGCCAACATTGCTGCAGGCTGTAATATGTCACATTTTGTGAGCCATGGTCTGTTTGTTTGGGTTTTATACCAAATGGAGTGGGAGTCAATCTCTTTAGTCTGTTTTCTCATTTATATTAAAAAAAAAAAAAAAAAAAAAGTTTTTTTTTTTCATTATTTCCTCATTTTAGCCATTGCCCAAGATACAGTGGTCCACTTTATTTTATAGAGAAAGAAATTGGCAGAGGCAGATAAGTGGCCACAAAGTCAAATGACAGGCAGTCAAAGCTGAGACTCGAGGTGTGTTGATAGCTTATATCTTGACCAGCATAATGAAACAAAACTGCTGTAAATGCTTTTTGTTGTTGTTGTTGTTCTTTATTAGCATATCTAATCTAAAGGCTATAATGTAGATTTAAGACTACTTAGTAGGTAAAAAATAACATCTATATGCAAAGTATTTGGAATACGAGGTCAATTAGAGAATAAAGAGGTGCATGAAATGTAATATTCCATGTTCAAGGATGATCTTTGCATAGAAATACGCAACTTAGTGAGCTCACCTATACTGACTGCCTCAGAAGGGGAAGATTTTTTACTGCTGATATTGATTGTACAGTATTTTGTTATATTTACATTGCTTCTCCATGGCAGCTGGAGTCTTCAGTGTCACCAGAAGGAAATGCAGGTATATGTCTGCTCAGGTGTCATTGATCCGTTGTGATGTGATAGTAGACTAATATCACACTATTAAAAAGAAAAGAAAAAAAAAAGGGAAAAAAAAAAACAACAACACTGAACTTAGATTGTAGCCCCCATAAAGTTGGGAGAAATTTACTCATGACTTGAGCATATCTATTCATTACTGGTTCTTATCAGATAAGAAATATTAATATAGTGCACAATAACCAGATAACAGGTTCAATTTCCTGCAGGGTTTTTTCCTTTTCATTTAATTCTGAAATTACAGCCAATCCCCCTTCTCACTGAAAGTATCATGTGTTTTATTATTAAATTTATTATCAGGTTTGTTTATTAATTAAGAACAAGATGATCTCTCAATTAATGAGCTGAACCATTTTCTTTGGTCAGCCATTTTACCTTTCAGAACCCCTAACAAAGAATTATGTCTTAATTTAAAAGTTCTCCTCCTTTGGTGTTGCGTTGCTGTTTCTCAGAAAAGCGGCCATTAGGAAGCATTCATGGTTAAGTTTCTCTGTATAACTTGGGTTTCTGTTTACAGTCTCACTGATGTCATTTAAAAAACACAAACACTTGATTCCATTTAAAAATATAAAAATGAGCAGGCAGCAAGTCAGCTCGTGTTGGCTGTTCCAGAAAAGGTGGTAAGATTCATGTTCCTTTTCTCCAGCAATCAGCTCTCCCAACAAATGGCCACTTCAGTGTTATCAACCTGGTAAGCTTCCAAACACGAATGGTAATTGCCTGTACAGAAAATTGCATCGCTTGTCTGTTTTCTGCTTATCTGTGAAACATTCTGAGTATTTTTGTACCTAGTCTGTGTCCTTGGAAAAAAAAGCAGATTACTATAGGAAAGGCATAGTTGCTCCTTACTGATGTAAGTTATGGCATTTATATTTCAGTGCAGTGTTTTCACTGTGTCATCACTTTTCAGAGGAAAAAGTGGAAGAGACCCCAACTTAACAGATCTGGCAGAATAAATAAATCACCAAAGGACAGGACGCTGGGGAAGTTAGTGGAGGCAGTGAAGAAGTGAGGTTATGTTCAAATGTCCACTGCATGCAGAATTCCTGCAGCTTTGTGGGTAGGAAGTGCGGAAGTATCATTGGTATCCATGATACCAGGGAAAAACAGAATGTGATCTGACCAGGTATGAAGAGCTCATTCTTTCAAAAGCGAAGACAAAGAACCGAGTAATATATAACAGAAGCACCCCAAACTTGATTCAATACTACTTATTCCATCTCTGTCCCTTATTCCTGACACAGTATTTCAAGATACACATGTGAAAGTGTTAACTGTCGGTGCCAGAACTTAATACACTGTTGCCTTCTCTGACAATTGACTCACTGATTGCTGGCACACAGCCTCTATGCGGTAGAGCACGCTTTATTTAATATTTAAGTTCAGAGTTTTTTCTTTTTCCTGTTGCACTGCTTTTACAGCATTGGTCACTCTTGCAAGCAGTCCTCTCGGAGGAAGGCAGGCAGGAACAGTGCCAGACTCCTACAGCTGTGGTGGTAATGGATAGTCCCTTCTTGCAGAACTGTCTTAGCTCTGACTTCCTTCTTGTCGGTTTTTGGCAGGATTTTGACATCAAAAATTGCTCTAAGGCCAGAAAAGAGATTCCGAAAATGCTCACAGCAAAAAGCATGCCTCAAGTTTGAAAAACAGAAAATAGCATGACTTCTCCTTTTTGCTCTATATTCAGTTCTGAACTTCAGGCTGTCTTGTGAGACAAATGAATCTGAGATTTATTTTGGTGTGGGTTGGATCCAGCTCCGGTTTGGACAGACCTGCTGCCTGTTTTGCACTGGTCAGGAAGGCCTGGATGAGTCTGGGCTTGCTCTTGAGCCCAGGAGAAGATGTGGTCAGAGTCAGCCAGGTCTGAATTGGAGCTCGCATACCCTGCTCTCAGCATGGTTATTTATTCAGATATACAGTAGATGGGACTCCTTTGCACCAATACGTCCTTAGACTTTTTCTTCCTAAGCTTCCTTGGAGATGGAATGGATTTGGCATCCTTCTCACCTTCGTGTTTTTCCTCTGACCTCAATGATTGGACATACATTTCTCCTTTCCATCAGTCCCTTCTCAGATACTTGAAAAAAGGCTGATGTCCCTCTTTAACAACCCCAGATCTCATTTAGGCTGCTTGGATTTTCTTTGCTCTGTTCGGCAGACAGCAGCATGTAATTTGGCTTGTGATGATGGAGTAATAAGATTCCTTCCACTCATCTCAAAGATATCTATAATGTGCTCCACCTATAGTTTGGCGGGTAGCCACTGCATATCTTTATTTGTTTTGCCGTTCCCAAATAGTTTTTCTTCCCAAAAGGCTATTTATTGCTCCTTTCCCAGTGAAGAATCAATCTGGTTAAATATAGCCTGCTGAAATAGGAAAATCTTTTAACTCAAGATGTTTAGAGGGAGAGGATGGCAAGTTTTTCATGTTTAAAATTAAAAATGAGTACTGAAGCTGCTTAGCTATAAGTAATTTCTGATAATTGGGGTTGCTCCTCATGCTGGTAAACGGCAAACCTATGAAGGTCATGGAAAAACTTTTCCCTGTGTGACTGGTGCAGTCTTCCCCTTGTCCTTGGTGATCTCAGAATCTTAACTTATTTCCTGGCAGTGAAGGGCAGACCACAGGTGTCAAGCTGAGGAGCATTGACCATGGTGGAAAATGCTGTGCCATTTTTCTCAGCAGCTCTTGGGAGCATGAGGAGGGCTGGATGCTCTCAGCCCGATGTTCCCAGGAGCACACCGCTAAAGCAGACAGCACGAAAACCACAAATGCTGGCAGTTTGTGCTGGTTGTATCCATCTCCCATCTGTGTCCCCCAGGCAGCTCTAACCTCCACTCAGTAATGTTCATTTGAGAGCAAACATTGGAAAATCAAGTAAATGGAGGGTTCTGCAGTTGGTATCTTTGCAAATGAGCCTTGGTCATCCGCAGTGGCTCTGTGGATGGCAGTCTGCACATTACCACTGATGTCTCCAGAGCCATCTGGTCTCCTGCTTTTATGTCGGTTCTTTCTCTGTCACCAGTTTCAGTCGGTATGGCCTTGCAGAGTGAACTTCTGCAGTATGGAATGTGGTTTTGGTTTACATTTGTGGCTACTTTGGAAGAGTGACAGGGGCTTTCTGCCTTTGACTCTTAAGAAAATGGTTAAAAAGCCCAGTTTCTGGGCTTTTGTTTTTGTAGGTTTTTTGTGTACATTTCTTCCTGGTTACTTTATTCTCTCTTTCTCTCAAGCATTGCTTTGCTTATCACAGCATTTGTGTATGTACGTGCCTTCTCACCCTCTTGAGCAAGTGGGAGCCAGCATGGCTGGTCCTAAAACAGAGCACTGTTGTGGTGCGTGGCTGAGTCCTGCTTCCCACGGGGGAGCCGTGCCAGCTGATGTGTCACAGAAGTGCTACGGCTCAGTTACCAGAGGTGATTCCCAACAGTAAATGGATCTTCTGCAAAATGACCATAGAAGTTTAGGAAAGAGAGAGTTTATCTTTTTGCTGTTGTTGTGTTGGGTTTTTTGTTGTTGTTTTTTCCATGACTGTAAGAAAGGGAAATATTTTAACTTCTGTTCTGTCTGATGTCCTGCTGTTCTGGAGAATGTTTTTGGTATTGCTGAGGCTAAGACCTGGCCCTGTCACATAGACATCCCTAGAGAGCAAGGCTGACGTGCTGTTGAGACATGAGTAAATCTGGAGGTAGCAATCAGCCTTCTCTGGGCCAGTCACTGGGCTGTTCGTCATCGCAGTGATCTGTGTGGGCCACTTCGCCCTCCTTACGTGGGCTGTGCTGCCCTTAATGAGGCTTGTGCTGCTTTACCTAGACAAGCTGCCCGACTGTGGTCAATTTGTACCGTGTCCTGCATCTGCTGCTGCAGACTTGTCCTCGGTTTGGTTTGGTTTGTCCTTTTGTTGTTGCTGCTGTTAGATTCTTGAGGGAAAGGGTGTAATGAGATTTTCTCACTTTCCAGAATGTGAAATCCTTTGTGTGCATAGGATGTGTGCATAGAAAAGAGCACACAGAGCACCTCCATGCCATCCCATCCCCATGGGGCTATAGCAAGGAAAGAGAAGACGGTGCATCTTGGTGCCAGGTCTACTCTGAGAACTTCTAGAAGAACTTACCACTGTGCAGAACAACAGCTTTTGGGCTTTCACTGATGGCAAAGTGCTGGCTTAAATAAATGTTCAAGTGCAAAAACAGACTAATTTAGCAAACTGCTCAAGAGATACTCAAAAGCTGTCTGCATGTGGTCCTGGGCAACTGGCTGTAGATGGCCTTGCTTGAGCAGGGGATTGGACCAAATGATCCCCAGAGGTCCCTTCCCACCTTGGCCGTTCTGTGAATCTATGCAAACTTTGGTGTTGGGGAGCTGAACTCAGCCTTCTGCTGAGAGTTTTGTCATCTTTACCTCAATACATCCCTCTTTTTCCTTCCTTGTTTGTAGTATCACTTAATAACATGCAACACCGATAGCAGTGGGTGGTGGTGTAGAATAACAGCAGCATTGTTGAGACACCATCCTCACCAACCAGCCTAGTGAGTTCGCGGACACGGATGTGCTGGGAGTTCTGCAAATGACTTTCTCTAGTTACACCTTTGCTCATGAATGCAAATTAGCGAGCTTCTACTTAGTGAGTGATGATTATTTTGTTATGGTACATTAACTTTTCCTTTTCTTTTTAGGTACCAGTCATTGCAGTGCAATAGCATGGCTTTGATTCACATGCAGTCGGATGCACTTTGCTGTTTTTATGTCATTAAAGCTCACCGAGTCTGGGGTTTTGTTGTTTCCCATGCAGTGCCTGTGGTGTTCAGTTTCCAGTAACACATGGTGTTTATATTCATGACTGGCATTACCGTTGTGATGGTGATAGGGTTTGTGTTTCTTGCCTTGCTTGATTTATGTTGTGGCTGGCGTGCATGGCACGCACATGTCTTGAAATAGAACACGACTGTTTTTTGTGTTTTTGCATTAAAAGCACTGATGATTTAATTTAGCATTTTGAACAATCCTGTATTTGCAGGGAAACCTGGCTGTGTTGTGTCCCTCCTTTGATAACTGTACTTCAGATATCAAAGGCTGTGCTTCAAATCACTCTCTGTAGGTGTTTGTGATTTTTAAAAATTTCATGTGGGCTTCCTGCTTCCCACTTTTTGCTTAGCTCTTCCTACTCCTTAGGCTCTTTGCTTTCTGGCAAGATCTGTCCCCTTGCCGTGCTCTTGCTAAGAACCTGATTTCCTATCCATAAGATGCTGCAGTGCTTCTGCCTCGGGGTCTGTTAGCAATGCAGTCACAGCAAGGATTACCTGGGTTACAGGAGCTGGGTTTAAATGCTCTACAGTGGTAGAAGGGGCAGGGGGATGGACCTGGCACAGACATCAAGGGCAGGCAGGCAGCAGGCTGGCCTCTGTGCAGAGAGGAGGATGGCAGGATCTGGAAGCTGCTTGAGCTCCCTTTCATCTTTCCTCTCCAGCAGCCATGAGCCATATAGGGCAACAGGCACAGAACCCAGCTTGCCTTGTACAGCTCTCAGGTCTTGAGCCAGTCCTTGATGGAAATAGGAGCTGAAATAGGAGCTTAGGAAAGTATTCACCTCTACCCTATAACACAATTTGTGGTACTTTTCTACCTAAATTAAATAAAAATAATTTTTGAGAAACCTTGTAAAATGAATGTTAACTCCTCTTTTCTTGTCCTGCCTTCCCAGAACTAAGTCATTTTTTGGTCTTTTCTGAGGTCATACCCTGGTTGCTGCTGGACAAAACCCAAATCAGATGGTGACTCTGAAGTCAGCGATGAAGTGGAAAATATATCAAGAGCTCTGAAGCCATTACAACATTTTAATTACTTGCGAAATGGGTTTTTCCACGCAGCAATAGCCTTCCAGATGAAGGGACCGGGACTGTGCTGATAATAGCTGCTGAAGCCCAAACTGCAGATTGTGTGGTCAGTCCCTTCCAGTCAGCTTCATTTAATAGTCCTTCTAAACCACTCATTTATCTCATGATATTTTATAGCTGTAAAATCATTTCATTTGACCTTTTGTTGACCACTGTCATTCACCCCAAATTTTGGCACAGGGAAGGCTGATTACTGGCATTATGCTCCCACCAGCAAGGAAATGCCTTGCCCTCTGAAGACTGACAAATAGTTGGCTTGAGTTGTGCCCTTCGGCACAATCATCCATCACCAGCGTCCTTTAATAAAATCTCCTCATTGCTAAGGGGAGCTTGAATTGAAAGGCTGAAGTGAACTGGGGGCAATGACCTAAGGGTAGGGGGAAGCTGTGTGGGGAAAGCTCCTGGACAAACTGGCTGGACTGGGAGATGTTCCTGCAACCTCACTGTGCATTGAGTGTGTAAGGAAATTTAGTAGGCTGCTTTTTAAAGAAATGCTCCTACTAAACACAAGATGAAGTTCATGTGCTGTTCTCTGACAGCTGTTTTAAGAGAAATATTTTGTTTCTAGTTTTTGCTCGGCTGTTGGGTATTTTACAAGGAGGAGGGTGAATTTAAGGGTCACTGGGGTTAACAACAAAAAGGAACAGAAGTGGCACAGCATGGCACCTCTGATCCCCATTCCTCCCTTCTGGGCTGTTAACAGGGTTGGGAGTGAGAAACCCAGTTGTTGTCTCTGCTGCTGAAGCTGCTGGAGCAGTGCTAGCAGGACAGTGCTCAAGGAACAGATAAGGCAGGAGGAGTAAAATGTGATTTGGTGGCTTTTGTTGTTGTTGTTGTTGTTGACAGCAGAGGACAGAGTAGCTTCAGGCTGGGTTCCTGTTTGAAAAGGCTGTGTTCTCTGATGGTTGTTTGCTGCTCTTTTTCCAGTCTGCTGCCACAAATGTGTCTCTTACCTCCCTGTCTTCCATTCCCAGTTCACTGCTCTGTTCTCTGCCATCTCCCACATGGTTCTTTCAGTCCCTTGATGAAATTCTCTGTCCCCTGCAACCTGTGTGCCAGAAGAGGAACAATGAGAGCCCAGGCAGCATCTTCTGCTGTCTCAGTGGGTTAGGTATGTGCTTGCAGGGCAGGTCTTATGTCTGTCTCAAACCTGTAAAGGAACGGGCTCAGGTGCTGCAAGAGGTGCATACACCAGCTGTCATGGAAGAGGGGAAGGGGATGGACTGTGCTTGGTCCAAGTAGATGCTTCTTGTTAACCACAGAGCACAAAAACTGAGTCATGTGAAGATGCAACCTATTCTGAGCAGGTTTTCATATAATCAAAAGGCACATGCCAGATGAAGCTCTTCCTGTTATTACCAAGCATCAAGTCCATGTTCAAGACTGTGAAGACTCTGGAAGCATCTAAAAAAGTACTTCCAATTCATTCCTTTACTTTAGATAAGCCAAAATTCTTTTTTCGTGACTTCCCTCTCCGAAATGGTAAATCTAGCTTTGTTGAAACTATTTCACACACCTCTCTTTCCTCAAACAAAACACCCACCCAGATAAGTATCTCATGGAGTAAATGTTGGCTTTCTAATGGAGACATCAAAAAATGTTAACTTCCAGATATTGCTAGCAACTCGTGTGCAGAATGCCTTTCTGCGTCCCATCATGTAACCTTTCCAGGTTTTATTCTCATAACAAACCCTTCTGTACTTGCTTATAATTGTAGTTTTCTAGAACTTGGCCAGAGCCCTGCATGTGGAGCTGCAACTGTGCTGTCCTTGGAAGAACAAGCTGAGGATCAAGCCAAAGGAGATACCTGCTGAATTTGAACAAAGGGCAATTTTCTGGTCACCTGCAGAGGGTTGCAAGTCGGAGAAAATGTTGTAATCAAGTAGTTTTAATTTGAAAAGGCATAAATCTGCATGTAGGTTGGCTCCGTAGGTCTCTGCTGATTACTCCATTTGCCTAGGTGAAAATACTGCTGCAATTTAACTTCTAGGAATATCTGAGCCATTTATCTGGCATAATAGTAACAGTGAAAGGAGGGGCAACCTTCAGCCATTTATCTGTGTTTATTAGGACACTATGCTGACACTAATTTTCTGATTCAGGCATGAGGAGGCAGCTTGGTGCCTCCACAAGTGAGGAGTTTGCGATTTGCCCCATGCCGGCACAGGAACAAATTCCCATCCCTCTGAACGAATGAGTTTGCACTGGTTTTGTGCATTTTGTATGTTGTGTCTTTTGTGCCGGACACATAGTCCACTCTTAAAAAGTTAGCAGTCGTGTTAAAGAAGCATGATGTAGAGTTTCAACAAGATACATTTTGTTACTGGCACAAGAGCTGGAGGAATTTCCTATTTCTACATTTCATATGAAAACATACTTAAGTTGCTTAGTGAGCAATGCAGACATCTCTAAGATTTCAGTAGGTTTCAAGTGTATTTCTTTAGGAGGTTTACTTCTGTTTGTAAATATGTGAGATGGTGATTTATTTAGTGTGTATTTTGTCAAGTGTTTTTAAAAGTGGCAAAGTATATTTTGATTCAGACATCCTTGCATTCCTCTTTTGTGTTTTTCTTGTACATTTTCTCTTCAGTCTGGCTAGCAAAGAAATATTTAATGCAATATGTTTGGTTGATGATTTATTGGAGTTGAAATGTAGCAAAATATGAAAAGCATGCCAGAATTGAAAAGTGTTTCAGTATTTTTGCAAAAAACGCTTGTGAAAATATTTTTGTTGTCTTTCCTTCTTGTCTGAAGATGTTGCAGGGAATTATCACTGAAAACATAGCCTCTGCAATTGCCTAAAACATGTTAAGAGTTTTATTTTACAAAGAGGCAATCTTAAAGTGCTTGTTACTTACACTTTTATTTCTTTTTCTATTTGAGTACAGCTTGATGCAACTTCGAAGAAGATATTTGCTAGTTGAAAAATGTTCTAATAAAAAAAGATATACAAGCATAGCTTACGAATTTTATATTTCAATGCATGTTGATATATACATTTTATCTTAGATCTGCATAGACATAATCTGGTGCTTATTTTACTGAACAGCTTCAAATGTATCATAATCACTATGTATGATTACAAATCAGTGTTTCTAGTGTTGTAATTATCCCTGAGACAGAATTGTTTTCCAGTTAAAAAATGATTAATCAAAATCAAAGAATAATTACTAGTGCAAATAATTTTTCAAATCAGTCCATGCTGCTTTCACAGGGCTTTCCTGGTCGTTCCTGGGCTGATGCTAGTGATTCAGTGTCCCTGCTGCAATAGCAGAGGTTTCCTCGATTGGCTGCAGAAAGCCGGGCAATGCGTGGCTGCAGCCACCCGAGAGGAGCCCTGAGCCTGTAGGGGTATGTTTGCGTAAAGCTTCTCAGAGACTGAAATTAGAGTAGAGTAAATCAGCACAGTTTTCCTCCTCCAGTGAATGAAGAGCATTAAAAGCTCACTGGTAGGTCCTCACCTATGGATGGTGGTGAATCGTGGCAGGACACAGCAGCCAGCCCTGCTGTGCCTGAGCCTTCACCCCAACAGCACGCGGTGCTGTCGTGCCTGGCTTTGCTCATCAAGAGCTTTGTAAGAGTGTTTGTCCACACATGGTACAGGGCAGGGTGCTGCCAGCACCAGGGCTCAGGTGTGAGCGTGAAAGCTAGCCACAGAAGCAGAGAAAGCTGTGGGAACAAGGCTAAGTGCATTCACTGGAGGGACTTTATCTGTCGGCTGCGCTTTGGCAGAGGAGGAAGCAGGCAGAGGGATTTTCGTGCAGCAGAGTAGAGAAAAGAGCAATGTTATTGAGCTGAGAGATTGAGGAATGTGAAGAAAATGGTAAGTGTTGGCTTTCTGGCTGGGCTGACCTGGTCATTTTGTAGGAGAACCTGGTTGTTAATAATGAACAGTAGCATTATCACACCACTGCCCGCTCCCAACGTACTATACAGTTTCTGGGCACAGAGTTGGGGGGAAGAGAGGATTGTGGGGTTTTCTGGCCCTTTCTGAACTCTGTAGGGGAAGAGGTCATGTCCCTCAGGGTTTTATGTGAAATAGAGACTGTAACATAGGTGGTTTTTGGGGTGCTCATCTCCTTGCTCCTGTAGGACTGGGACACCCCTATTTCACACGTCTCCCCATCCCTGGACTTCTACCCCAGATCTTACACAAATATCAGCAACAAATTTTATGACACTTTCATTTTTTTTTCTCTTTTTTCCCAAGCATCCTCTTTGCAGACATAGAGGGTTTCACAAGTCTGGCCTCCCAGTGCACTGCTCAGGAGCTGGTCATGACGCTGAACGAGCTCTTTGCCAGATTTGATAAGCTAGCAGCTGTAAGTTTTCTTTTATAATTCTGATATATTTTTTTTCCTGTTGCAAGAATGACATACTGTGCTGGTTCACTGGATTTCTGTAAATATTCACTGCCCTAAAAGGCAAGCTATTACAAGCATGAATATAAGCTGAATATTTCTCTCTCCTTTATTATTACTTTTTCTTTTTCTTTCTTTCTTCTTTTTTTTTTTTTTTTAAAGGAGAACCACTGTTTACGTATCAAGATCCTGGGTGATTGCTATTACTGTGTGTCCGGGTTGCCAGAAGCAAGAGCTGACCATGCACACTGCTGTGTTGAAATGGGCATGGATATGATAGAGGCCATCTCGTAAGTACCATATTCCCCATGGAGAATTTCAGAAAGAAGAGCAAGTTACATCTTCTGTATTTCAGTAGCAAGGTAGCCAAGCCAGGGGACTGATGCCAGCACAGAAAGAGAACAGCTGGAATGAGAAAACAGAATGCAATAAAGGTTTCACAGTAGAAAGACAGACACTTAAGTCTGTTACAGCCACGTGGAGATCAGAGCTCAATCTCCTGATGAGAAAGGCAAAGGTTACTGTAGTTAGTAGAAGTCTCATTCCCAAAGGAGGATTCCAGTGAATTACAGAAATGTGAAATCAGAGGATTAATAATAACTTCATTAAATTTCAATCACTCTGCACTTATCTGTCTTTAAACCAGCTTTTTACTCACCTGACAATTCCTCTGCTGAGGTCTGTCTTCTGTAGTTTAACTAATCCTTTGCCAAGTGTTCTGATACCAAATGGGTTAGATCCAATGCTTTCTGAATTTAGACAAATTAATTATTAAGGAAAACCACAAGCTTGGTCTGGCACAAACTGAGACAGATCCATGGTGTTTTTTACTTTATTTCTGTTTACTTACTCATCTTTGGATTTTTCTTTTAAAATCTATTATGAAGATTTGCCTGTTTCTAAGGTCAAGCTAACAGTTCAGAATATTGAATATTCTTTGCATTGCATGTAGGCTTTCACATGCCAGTTCTGTAGGAATGCTAAGAAGGGAGATTTATTTGGTCATCATGAGTGAATGTGAGTTTAGGCAAAAAGTTGAGTCAGCTTTGGATGGTAACTGAGCTGACCTTAGTATCTATACCATCCTTACAGAGCAGAGACTCTGCTTTTTTTTTTTTTTCCTTTCTATTTTTTTTCTTTGTGAAAACAGCTTCTAAGGAACCCACGGTACTAACATGAGAGGTCTCTATGCAGTTCTCTCATTCTGTTCAGTAAATTGATTGAGATTTCACTTCATCTTGATAAAAACTAGAGGTACCTATTTGATGAGCTTGATATAGTACCTCCTTATAATTTGGATTTCTGCAAGGACACAAATAGACAGCCACTTTTCAGCCTCATTTTCTCCACACAAATACATAGTTTGAAGAGCAGAGTTTTCAACTAGGAGACCCCATTCAAAAGCAGTATGCAGCAGCATTCCCTTGCTTTGTTTACGATGTATGCTGTCAGGACTTACTACCTCTTCTTTCCTGGTCTAAATTGTTGCTTTGCATTAGTCCCCTTCTGGGCTTTGAATGTAAAATGCAAAACAAAAAGAGTTGCAAGTAACTAGTTTTCAGTAGCCCTTGAAAGGATGCTATTTCTTCAACGTGAAGTAGACTTAAGTGGCAGGTGACAAAGTATCTTGTCAAAAACAAGAGGGAGTGATTGTTATCAAACCAGCCCTGTAAAGAAAATGCTACGTACATTAACCAGAAGCATCTCACTTTCTGCAGTAGTTGGCTTGATGAAATCCATAGACCTTGACATGTTGCTCTGTAACCCCCACAAGGCTGAGTAACACCTCAGATGTCTAGACTTCATTGATTAACTGCAACCCACCTCACCTTGAAATAAACTGAGCTGAAGTGCTCTCAGTGTTTGTTTACAAATAGCTCTTCAGCAGCCCTTAAAACTGGTTTCCCACTTGATGTGCAATGAATGTATTTAACTACCTTATCTTATGAAGTCTGGAAGGTGACACTGTTCTGCTTGTCTCTCTGTCCCCCTCCTCCTCCTACCCTAAGGATCATGACAAGAGGTTTTACAGTTAAGGTAACAAATATCTACTGAACATTCACCTACAGGCTTTGCCAACACTGGGCCCTGCTTGTTGGCTTATTTCATCTCTACTCAACCACAGGGCATGTTACCCCAGATAAGAAAGACAGAATCATAGAATCATAGAATGGCTTGGGTTGGAAGGCACCTTAAAGATCATCCAGCTCCAACATCCCTGCCATGGCCAAGGACACCACTCACTAGACCAGGTTGCTCAGGGCCTCCTCCAACTTGGCCTTGAACACCTCCAGGGATGGGGCATCCACAGCCTGTTTCAGTGCCTCACTGCCCTCTGAGTGAAGAATTCCTTTCTAACATCTAATAGAAATCTTCTCTCTTTCAGTTTAAAACCATTCCTCCTTGTGCTGTCATTATCTGATTGAGCAAAGAGTCACTCATCTGTTTTATGAGTCCCCTTTTAAGTACTGAAAAGCCGTGGTGAGTTCCCCCCAAAGCCTTCTCTTCTCCAGGCTGAACATCCTCAGCTCTCTCAGCTTTTCTTTGTAGAGAGGTGCTTCAGCCCCTTGATCATCTTCGTGTCTTTCCTCTGGACCTGTTCTAACAGCTCCACGTCCTTCTTGTGCTGGGGGCCCCAGACCTGGACACAGCACTCCAGGTGGGGCCTCACAAGGGCAGAGCAGAGGAGGACAATCACCTCCTTCCACCTGCTGGCCATCCCTCTGTTGATGCAGCTTGGGATGCAGTTGGCCTTCTGGGCTGCAAGTACATACTGCTGGATCATTTTGAGCCTTTTTATCCTCAGAACCCCCTTCTCTGTCCTTCTCTGCAGGGCTGCTGTCAATGAGTTCTTCTCCCAGTCTGTGCTGATGTCCGGGATTGCCCTGACCCAGGTGCAGCACCTGGATAGAACTATATTCATTGTACTGCCAGTATAAATCAACTTTAAAACAAACAAAAAACATAAAAAGACTCTTCCTTTTGTCTATAAAGGGTAACCAAGCTCGTTCATTTGCTGCCAAGTCTGACAAAAGTCGTCATCTCATCCACGACCATACTGGGAGAAGTACCCTTGTCTTGTAGCATGGCGGAGGGTGCAGTGGGGTTTGTAGCACTTGTGCAGGGTGTTCCTCCTCCCTAGTGCTGCACGCACACTTCAGCTGCTGTTGTCCTTGCAAAGCTAATGGCTGCAGCTGCATTTTCATTACTCCAGTTCCTGTTGCTTTCCAAAGTGATGTGGTCAGAGCTCTTTCAGTTCAGAAGCCTGTGGTGCCTTACCCATACGGAGCTTCCGTTCTCTCTGCCAGAGAAGCTTTGCAGCTTGTTAATAAAAATAATGGATGTCACTTCAGCTGGTAGATAGTGAACCATAAAAAGATAGGGATTGTAAGGACAAAGGAATTCAAAGTATAGCTCCTAGCTGTCTCAAAGAGAAGTGGTCTTGAACAACTTTAAGGGGCATATTATACTGCAGGGAGTGATCTAGAATCCAGAATTGGTCTATCTTTAATCATTCATTTTCATCAATAGCTAAAGCATAAGTTTTAGATCTGTGTTGATGTTAGGAAGTTGACAGGACTTAGGTGTCCAGAGGATGTAATTTAAAAAGGATTAGATGAACCTGAAGACCAAAAGGTTGAAATCTTGTAGATACAAAGTATGACTTCATGCTTCAAAGTACTAACAACACAAAGGAAAGGACTGTCCTATGTAATAATGTAGGTGAATTTCCCCATGGAACATGGCCATTCTGGAAATTATGTGACCAGCAATAATGAGAAGCAGAGTTGTTCTGATGTCCTCATCAAGACTTTCCCCTACCCACATTCCTGAATGTATTTTCCATGTGAACAACTCTTGAAGTTAACTTTTGCCCTAAAAGGGCAAAACCCACGAAGTATTCCAGCAGTCATTTTGGGAGTAAACAGGGCATCCAAGACCTCATTAAAATCAGAGTATTTGTAGCTGCCTGTTTGGAGTGACTGCAATAGATGTGGTTCTCGGGTTTGCTGCTCTGACTGCAGCTGTAAACCCCGTTCAAGCTTTCCAACGGCAGTGGGGTATTTCACACAAATATCATATTTCATCTGTGGAACAGTTGATGCATGGTGCCATACAGACAAATTAAGATCTCTGAAATCATTTCCTTTTTCTTTTTGAAACATGCTATTACTCTTAATGATGCTGAGTGCTGGCAGGTTATGTCCAGCTTTGGTATGGAAATCAAAAACCAGTGAATTCTTTACTCTCTTCACTGTCCCCAAAGAAATTTTTGAATTTTCAGCTTGGCCATGAGTTCAGAGGACATGCGTTTACTCCAAGGGGTCCCCTAATCTAATTACTACTCTGCTTGCTCAGCCAGGCCATCCAAGTACAGTGCAGTCTGTCTGGTTTTGTTTTGCTGTCCTGTTACTGTGGATGAGAAGTACTGTGTATATACATGAATAATTTATAGGTCATTATCGATTTCTGTATTCTGGGTGCAAGTTTGTGTCACCAACTACAAGAGTGCAGTTCTTAGCCCTATCCTTTTCCCATATCTCTTTTCAGATTAGTCCGGGAGGTGACAGGAGTAAACGTCAACATGAGGGTTGGAATCCACAGCGGGAGAGTTCACTGTGGGGTCTTGGGCCTTAGGAAGTGGCAGTTCGATGTGTGGTCAAATGATGTTACGTTAGCCAACCACATGGAAGCAGGGGGCAAGGCTGGGTAAGTTGCTTCTTCAAAGCTGTTATGTTAATCTGTGCGTTGTTTTGTGTCTGACACTTCACAGTGAGGTGTGGAAATGAGAGACAGAGGTTCAGGCAAACTGTGTGCCTGCTGCAAAATGAGCTGTAGATATAGTATTTTAAACATACACAGATGTTAACAATGTTATTCGGTTCCACGTCTACATGTCTTTGGTTACAGAAAGACTACAAAATCCCAAGATGGGCATATTCTTCTGTGGTAAGAAATGAATTCCTTCTCTGCAAAACAAAGCTGATAGCTGCAGCAGAAAGGAACAGGTGTGTGTGAACACAAGCAGAGCTGGTCATGGTTACAAAGAGATGTGACTGTATGTTAACAGTGCTTGCTGGAGAGCATCCTAGCTATTGCTGGATAATGTGAGAAGTGTTGTTTCAGACCAGCATTTTGTTTTGAAAGATTCCTTTCAGAGAGCAGAATCAGTTCTTGTTTCACGACTGCATGGACCAGCTGAAGTCTGACTTGCTGCCAAGCTGTCCCAGGGAGATAATTGCTCTACACAACTTTTCGTGTCTTCTCTGTTCTGGAAGAAAGTGCAAGATTATGGTACTTGGCAGGATTCTTCTACAAGGCACTCTTGTACCACGGTGATTAATGCGATGCAATAAAAAACATACATGCTACAATATATTACCAGTGTCTGCTGAATAGACATGTTCTTGTGAAGGGTTTGTATTTGCCAAAAAATATCTATATACATATCTGCTGTGTGATAGAGCGAAGTGAATAGAAGAATGAATGCTTTGTATCTAAGGAGGTGCTTATAAATAGAGGTGTAACATGCTTCTCTCTTTAAGAAGATGTCCTGCTTCCTCTAAATAGAAGAAACTCCTGTGCCACATCTGTAGGAGTTGTAGCACGGCTCAATAACTAGTTTTTTGTTGCCTGTTTGTTCCAGGACGTGGAACCTGTCACTGACAAGAATTGTTCTTATAGATACATGATAACTTTTTAGAGGCTACAAAACTGTCTTGTCTTTTGTCTCCTTTAAGGCGCATCCACATAACAAAAGCAACCCTGAACTATCTCAATGGAGACTATGAGGTGGAGTTGGGCTTTGGAGGGGAACGCAATGCTTATCTGAAAGAGCACAGTATCGAGACCTTCTTGATTGTACGGTGCAGCCAGAAACGGGTAAGGTCAAACAAACTAATGCAGGTTTTAGATACTTTTGATAACAAGATGATCTCCAACACATAAAGTTGAGTGAACACCAGCTTTTTTAGATGAATGAGGATTCTGTGTGTAAAGCAATTGAATGTCTGACCTTCAGTGGCAAAAACTCCAATTTCACTCTCCTCTTCCTGAACTTTTGCATATGTAGAATGGATTGCAGCCACCTTCTGCATAAAGTTTCTGCACCAATTACTTTCTAGTTCTATCAAAAATCTGTCCTGAGTTATTTTCAAAATCATTTTTAACAATGTTTTTAATGTAGATTTGTGTAGTGGTTTATCTTTTCTATTAATTTTGATACTTGTGCAAGTTCTTTAAGCAACAGATTAAAAACACAGAGATGTTTTCTCCATCAGATTACAGAGTTGGTTTTGTCCATTGGCTCACCATATTGCCATGAACATAAAATTTAGAGCAGTTCTTATCATTAATTTTCAGCCTTTGCTTTTGAAGATGGGAAAATCTGGCCCACTGTAGTGATGGATGACCACTGTGACAATGGGATGAGATCATACCCATTGCTATGACACAGGTCAGCCTGCACATAATAAGGCTATAAGAGCACTACTGACTTGAATTTGCATGAAGTCAAACTCAAGCAGACTTCAGCCAATATATCTTCTTTTTATGACACTGCCAATAACAGAAAATAGGTTGATATTATTACTAGTTTGTACTCTTTTAAATAATGGTAGATTTTAATATTAGAAAAGAATCTTTTTGGTCATCTAATTGAGCCTTCCCAATAATATTTCTCCAAGTAATTTCTGCACTGTAGACACTGCTTTGCTATTCACATTACAGACAAGCATATAAAGGTTGCTCCAAACTGAAAATCATTTAAAATGTTTCTGCATTTAAGACCAACTAAAGCTTCCCACAGCCATAAATATGGCTACGATGAGATTAAATGAGTAAGTATTTGTGACATGTTCCAACAGCATGGTTGCTATGAATAACACCTATACAAAACTACTTTGCTACCATTGCCTCATTTCATAAGAGAATAGAAGCCTCAAATCTTCTTAATGGATACTGTTTAAAAAATCTCCAAGAAAAACCCTTATCATCTGCTAAAGACAGAAGCTGGTGTTTTGGTTTCTATCTGCTCGTAAAATAAATCTCATTAACAATTGTCAATCTTCAAAAGAGGATTAGAACTTGCAGTGCAAGTTTATTGTTTTCTGAGCATCACTGCCTGTCATTGGACCAGCTGATGTTTATACCTAAACCACTTCCTCATTGCTGGGTACAGCTAAGAACATAAACCAAAATACCCTTATGGTGAGACTCTATCTCCAGAGGTAGAGAAGCTATATTGACTTGTTAAATCATGCAGTCACTGACTTGTCTGCATGTTCTTGTGGAGAACTTAAGGTTTCTCTGGAGAGAAGAGGAAGACTTAAGGAAACATCAGGATTCTGTTTCTTGCTATTGTAGACAAAGCACTCAACAGAGCAGCAAAGCACTTAGGATTTGACATAGTTCTTGAACACAGGGCTGTCTTGTGACTAGGAAACTGGACGGAGACTCAAGAGATATTTGGATTCCATTCCAGAATTAGGTTTTGGGGAAGTCGCATCTTTGTGCCCTGATTTTCCATGTGTAAAATAAAATGTTCCCTCCCCTTCCCCCCTCCTCATTTCTGCATTCCTTCGCTACTTTATCTGTATTTATTACAGCTCTGTTACTCAGTGTAGACCTTAGCAGAAGTCTCCAGGCACTACTATAATGCTGCTGTAACATGCTGCATCCCAGAGTAGTTAAGAACTGGGACATGCGCATGGCCTACGTAATTATTGTGCTAAATTGAAACGTAAAGAAATTGCTACCCAAGGTCATAGATCTTCATGTTTAGAGTTTGAGGGGCTCCTGGTTTGCCCATACTGCTGCAATTTTCTTGCTCCCATAGCCATTTTCTATCCCTTTGTGAGTAGTTTAAAGTTCACTCCCTCTGTGAAAACTCATTTCACGTAATAGGAAGATCAGAAGCAAGAAAAGCTTTCTCCCTTAGCCAGCTCAGTCTGCCTTGAATATTTTGCTAGACGCCAGACAAAGTTCTAGCACTTCACTTTTTCCTTCTATTTCTGTTTCATTTTAATGACTTCCTGTAATGTATTTAGCCAGGTTTTCATTTGAGCCTGTTGTAGTAATGACCACAGAGTGTTCACCTAACTTAGTCGTGGGTTCCTGTGAGTCGTCTCTGGGTTCCAGCCATCCTTGAACATAAGCCACAGGATTTTCTCACTGTGCATGCCCTTGTGATCACAACTAGCAGCATCTCTTCTGCTGGAGAAAACATAAATCATGTCTGTCTTTATCTTCTCCCTCTTGAGCCCAGGCAAGGCCAAGGGCAAAATTTCCCATACTCTGTGCTTGTTCCGTTCACATGGTTTTCATCTATCCTGCCCCTTATGCCACTGGATGATGAAGGATATTTGTTTAAAATCTTGGCCCTTCCGGATAGTAGCTTATATCAGGTTCTAGTAAGAACGGTTTTTGATGGATGCTTTGGTAGAAGATTGTCCCTTGGATTCTGATTTCTGCAAGGTGATTAAGGTATTTTAACATCTGCTTTGATCAGGCTGCCAGTTGCCTTCATTTCACAACTGCACTAACTATACTTCTTGCAGAGAGTGAAAGGGGTTGTCCATGTGTAGTAGACCAGTAAATGAGTCTGCTCCCAGCTTCAAAACAACATTATTCATTCTTCAGTTCAAGCAGTACAAACTCATACTTGAGGGCCTTAGACGAAAACCCTGCTGTTAGTTCCGGTGTGATCAGGTACATCTGCATCATGCTTTGCAATTCTGATGCCTTTTCAGAAGCACAAACTGCTTAGTTGCAATTGGCATTGAGGTAGTTCTTTCATCTTAAACGATGTGACTTTCTGAAACACCGGCCTTTTGAAGCTGATATTTCTCATGCTTGGTCTCTGGATTTAGTAGAGCATGAATTTTAAACAGCTGTCACATCTGCACATTCTAATTAGATTGGTCAGTGGGGAAATACTGTTATTGACTTTGCATAGATATTAATACTTTCAGGTAGCAGTGAATAGGGCAGTGGCTTTTATATAGACATATGGGCCATCAGATCTTTTTTTCTAATTCTTTCTCTTATATGTACTGAGAAAATTACATTGAAATGCTGAATGAATGCACACAATTATTAATATATATATAAAGAAATTAATTAAAAAATAATAAAAAAGGAGCAGAAATGCAGTTTAATTAAAGGTATATGCTAGAGGATCTAACTCGTGGTGAGGATGATTTACATTATCCCAAGAGCAGATGCACAGGTGACCCGATTTACTGCCTGAGCTATTTCCCAGTTCACACAGGCAGACTTGAATTATCCAAATACCTGGTCCATCAGTCCCTTGGTTGTCCAAACCCAACAATCTCAGGAGTTCCAGTGAATGCATAAAATGTAACAGCATTTATTGTCATACCCTTTCTGCTTACTGTTGCCAAGGAGAGTCATAACTTTGAATTTCCTGTATTTTTTGTTTGTTTTACTTTTTCAGCCATGAAATGAATTCATCACGTTAATGCCATTTCCTTGGCACAGAGTAAATGGGAGGAACATTTATCCAGTATTTTGGTTCCATGAACTCAGACTAACTCCTTCTTTGAAAATAGCTTTTTTCCTTCTTAAGGATGCTGTTAACTAGAATATATTTAGTTGAGATTTAGGAAAAAAAATGCCTACATTTTGATCACTTAGGCTTTAAATAACATCCCTAGAGATGGAAATGTAGTCCTTGATTTCCTTCTGATACACAAAAGAGTTGCTTTCTATTGAAAGAGAATAAACTGCAAAATTTTGAAATCTAGTCTGTTTAGGTTTCTCTTTCCTCATCTCTATTTGCAGATATTTTCACCTTTCTGTTTGCACTCTCTTCTGATGCTCATTCACTTCCCCTGTAAAAAAGGCAATGACAGAACTGCTTCTCAGATAGCCCAGAGCCGGAGTGACTTACTTCACTATTTTCAATTTCTTAAACTAGCATTTTGAAGCCCCATCCAACCTGGCCTTGAGCACTTCCAGGGATGGGGCATCCACAGCATCCCTGGGAAACCTGTTCCAGTGCTTCACCACCCTCATAGTAAAGAATTTTCTTCCTTATATCTAATATAAATCTACTCTTCTTTAATTTAAAGCCATTATGCTGCATCCTATCACTACACCCCCTGACAAAGAGTCCCTCCCCACCTTTTCTGTGGGCCCCCTTTAGGTACTGGGAGGCCGCTGTAAGGTCTCCCTGGAGCCTTCTCTGGACTGAAAAATCCCAACTCCCTCAGCCTGTTTTTGCAGGAGATGTGCTCCAGCTCTCAAGGCTGTTCAGGTCCCTCTGGATGGCATCCCTTCCCTCCAGCATGTCGACTGCACCACTCAGCTTGGTGTCATCGGCAAACTTGCTGAGGGTGCACTCGATCCCACTGCCCATGTTACAGACAAAGATCACAGAATCACAGAATTTTCTAGGTTGGAAGAGACCTCAAGATCATCAAGTCCAACCTCTGACCTAACACTAAGAGTCCCCACTAAACCATATCCCTAAGCTCTACATCTAAACGTCTTTTAAAGACCTCCAGGGATGGTGACTCCACCACTTCCCTGGGCAGCCCGTTCCAATGTCTAACAACCTTTTCGGTAAAGAAGTTCTTCCTAAGATCCAACCTAAAACTCCCCTGGCGCAACTTAAGCCCATTCCCCCTCGTCCTGTCACCAGGCACGTGGGAGAATAGACCAACCCCCACCTCGCTACGGCCTCCCTTCAGGTACCTGTAGAGAGCGATAAGGTCACCCCTGAGCCTCCTTGTCTCCAGGCTGAACAAGCCCAGCTCCCTCAGCCGCTCCTCGTAGGACTTGTTCTCCAGGCCCCTCACCAGCTTCGTAGCCCTTCTCTGGACTTGCTCGAGCACCTCCATGTCCTTCTTGTAGCAAGGGGCCCAAAACTGAACACAGTACTCGAGGTGCGGCCTCACCAGAGCCGAGTACAGGGGGACAATCACCTCCCTGGCCCTGCTGGCCACACTGCTTCTTATACAAGCCAGGATGCTGCTGGTCTTCTTGGCCACCTGAGCACATTGCTGGCTCATATTCAGCCGACTATCAACCATCACTCCCAGGTCCTTCTCCGCCTGGCAGCTCTCCAACCACTCATCTCCCAGCCTGTAGCTCTGCTTGGGGTTATTGCGCCCCAGGTGCAGGACCCGGCACTTGGCCTTGTTGAACTTCATGCAGTTGACCTCGGCCCATCAGTCCAGCCTCTCTAGATCCTCCTGCAGAGCCTTCCTACCCTCGAGCAGATGTTACATAGTGCCAGTCCCAGTACTGACCCCTGAGGAGCACCACTCGTCATTGGTCTCCACTTGGAGACCAATCTCTTAAAACATTAAGAAAACCAAAGTTTCTCAAAACACATAAGAAATGCAAAGAGAAACATAAACTACAATGTAGACAGGAACATGTAACTGGAAAAAATATCTTTGGCCATCAAATCTACTTCAGTGCTATTTGAGGCAGTGCTGTCTAATATATCTTTTTTGTTATCTGTCACATACTACCAGTGCTTCTCTCATTAGCAAAGTCCGTCATTGCTGCACTGGTGCCAGATGTGATAAAGAAAACATTAATAACAAAATCTGCCCCAAGACTAATCACTGAGCAACTCTACCAGTAACTTCCCTCCAGCCTAATATATCTTTACTCAAAGCCATCTTTTGCCCTTTCACTGTAAACCAGCTCTTCACCCAGCTTCTAGTTCCCCAGCTACATTAGCCCCAGTCCCCAGCACAGCACTCTCACAGATGCAGTATGGAAAAAACAAGGCCAGTGAGAGCTACTGTACTTTTCCTATTTAGAAAAGCTTGGATGCTCTCAAGGCTGTTAATTCAAGCCCAGCATTTGCTGCTCTACAGTTCAGTGTCATGATCCCTGACTAAATAGTTATTAAAAGTATCTGTAATCAGAACTGAATTTCAGTTGGCAGTTTTGCAGAAATCTGGGATGGAGGTTGTCCTTCTGCCTTCAGTACATTACATTTAAGTTTTGCTTCCAAGTTCTGTCATGTTTTCTGTTTATAACTTTATTTTTATGATCACCGTTCTCTTTTGCCTCAACTGTGGCAGTAGTGACTATCTGAAAAAAGAAACAATTTGTTCCTTCAGTTCTGGAGGAATGTAGATTTTTGAACCTGTGTTACCCTTGGGTGATACAGGGTGATTTATATAGGGTGACTTCTGCCTTTATTCACTATTTTTTTCTCATTTGTTTGGCTATATATTTCTATTGAGCTTAGCACCTTAGCATGAAATAAATACAGGAATTCTCCAAGGAGATCTTTGCCATTCCTCTATTACTGGCTTTGCATCTTCATTCTTTATCTGGAAAGCCAGTGTTTCCAGATAAACAGAGACTTACCAGCTAGAATTACTGACTATTACCCAGATTGTCACTGGTTTCCAAACTTAGCCCCAAGGCATTGTAGCAAACTACCTAGCATTACCCAGTACAACTTCATTCTTCTACAAAGTGGTTTTGTTTTACTTGTGTTATACTTTTAAGTTTACCTTGCAGACCGTAGCATTCCTAACGCACAGCTCTGTACCTCAGCTCTCCATTTTTTTATATCTGTCCTTCTGCAGTAATGCATTTTATTCAAAACCTCTGTCGTGGTCATTACAGCTGTTCTATCACATCCCCGCTATTCTTACAGTATTCAGTTTAATTATTATCGTAGTATCCAGTAGTGCAAGTTCTTCTTTTACCTGAGTTTCTGGAGTTTGTATAGGAGCATGTCATTTGGTGGCTATGGACAACTTTCTGCTCTTCTTTGCGATCAGGTGCTGCACTGATTGATTTGCAGAACCAGCACTACATCAGTTCTAATTGCTGATAGAAGCTTTGCTCTCTGAAGGGTGCAGAAGTCTGTGTTTGGTAGAGTGGGAAAGTGGTCTTCATTTAAGGTGAAGAGGATTTTAACACCATGTTAGGTTTTATAGTCCACAAAATTGTTAGAAGACTGGCGAAACACTTTGCTTGGAACACAAGTGGAAACAAAACATGACTGTCAACTGATGAGCAATACTGCTGACTAAACACTGCACAGAGTGCACACAGTCGGCAAACTGAAAAAAAATGTTTTTTTTCTAATGCCTTTCAGTTGCAGTAAATATGGGTGTTTCTTTAAACAATAGCAGGTACACAACAGTTTCAGAAAGAATTGTTGATGGTGGCCTTGAAACAGCTCAACAAAACTTTGGCTGTAACTCCTAGAAAAACAATTCTTCATTCTTTTCTAAATAATGTCCTGGAACTCTGTCCAGCTGAAGAAACAAAATGGTCATTTGAATGTTGTGCATGTGACTGTACTAAAACATCATCAGTCTAATGTGATGATTCCTCAATTGAAAAAATTTAATCACAACTCAGCGGGGTTCCACTCGTGTGGATTTATGAAGGCAATGATTGGACCGTGGATTACTGCGAGAAATACCATTCGCATGTCAGTACAACTTCAAGACAATGGAAGGAACAATATGGAGCTGAATGAGAAATGTCTGATCCATGCTCGGGCTTCACCGCTTTGTTGTGCTGATAGTGATTGCATATGCTGGAAAATCCAATCATACACTAAAGAAGTAACAGGCATGCTTTAGGCAACTGATAATTTTACGAAAATCCCAGCTATTTCTGCACTTCTGCTACAGTATTACTGTAGCTCAGGGTGTGGGAACTGGTGGTGGGAACACAATAAAACCTCTGGGAATAAGATTTACAGGCGCTTTGCGAGTACAGATTTGAAAAGTTCCCACAACATCTTCTGGAGCGTAGCCACTCTAAATTTGGAAAACAGGCTGCTGTCAGAAACTTTTGCACCTGCTCCTGTTGTTGGTACCTGTAATTAGAAGAACTGAAAGGCATTGTCTGTTCCTTTTCTTTATTCTTCTTTCCTGTTTTGTTATGCTTTAGGTAGCAGTGTGTGCAAGCTGTCCTCATGCTAGGGAGGACAGTTAGCCAGGAAGAAACAGAGTAGGGATCCTCTTAAATTTCCGTACAGGAGCTGTGACCCTTCTCATTCTTCATTTTGAGAGTTTGTTATTATCATCACCCATTGAACAAGTGATTTTCCAGAAAATAAATTAGCTCAACTTTTAAAAATACCATTTTTTTTAGAATGTTTTTGAATAAGTAGTGATGTTAATGACAAAGTCCTACCATTCAAGATAATAAAGTAGCATACCATATAATGTTAGAAAGCAAAAAATCCACTATTTCTGTATATGTGTGTGTTTTAATCTGATTGAAAATATTGCTGGTATGCAGTTCACAATCTTTTAGGTAAAGAATTAAACCTTCTTAAGGGGGTGGGGGAAATACTGCCAGAGTGCACGTAGCCATGGGTAAGTTATGGTGCCTGACCTCACGATTAGAAACCATCTCAGAAGTATGTATTTAACTATTTGTTCTGACCTTTCCTCAACCCAGATGTGCCAATATACACGTATGAGGTCTGTTATTCCCTTCAGATTAGTTAAGTGATTGGCATGAAGTAAAAGTAATGTTTCAGAGTCAACCCTCACTAGAAGCAGGTAGTAGGGTCACTCACTGGTCAAAAGGGTTTAGTACATCTGCTTGATATTTGGTCTTAAGGGCTTTTCGCAAATTCTAGGCAAATTTTTTAAGCCATGGGCAAAATCTACTGAATGTACCTTTTATCATCTGCTGATGTAAAGGTATGTGTAACATAACTAAACGGCTTTGCTTTTATAGGTCCCCAGACTAGTTTTAGTTTCTGCATTTCTTGATTGCTTCCGGTTGAAAACCCTTCACCAGTTTGTAATAGAATGGATTGGCAGTGCCACATCTATTAGTGAAAACAATGTATATTTGCATATAGATGGTGAAACTCTATTTTCTGCCAGTTTTCTGGCATCGTATCATATAAAAAGGAATTATAACTATGAAAAAAAAACTTTAACTGAAAAAAAAAAAAAAAAAAGTTCTGCAAATGATTGCAGGCACTATAAAGTGTAATGACTTTTAAAAAACAAAACCTCAAACCAAACCAAATCAAATCAAATCTGGACATCAGTGTTGCATCATACTTGTGTATTTTTAGAAACATTTATAGCGCTGCTCTCCTGGAGGTCATCCAGCGGCGCTGTCATGATTGCTCGCTCATGTGCAGTTTGGCTGGTGCCAAGCAATGGAGCTTTCAGCACTCTCAGACAAGGCAGTGGTGGGTTTGATGTGGGAAGGAAGCAGTGTGGGAGGCACTTGTAGCCCTGGGGACAAGCAGTGTGGGATCATGTCGGGCTGTCCCCAGCAAACATCCCACCAGCAGAGCTGGCATCTCCTTTGGGTTTGCTCCCACGGTGCCACAGCGACTCCTTGGTGCTTTTTTGGTGACTCAGGTGGCTGCTAGCAGGGCACTGAATTTCCATGAGATGCTAAGTTAGTCGTTCTGCCCAGGTGGGAACAGGGCTGCAGTGGCCACTGCTTGTCACCATCACAGGTGTCCCGCACAGGGCTCCTGTCACGAGTGTCCCCAGCTGCAGGCCACGAAGCCTGCAGGACTACCTGCCCAGGAATATTTGGTGCCTGCCGGGTGAGCTTGCAGCCTCCTGGGAAATGTTGTCATCAGAGTTGTCTCTTCTTTGCAAGAAAGAGATGATGAGTTCCCATGCTTGTCAATCAGGGAGCTTTCCCCAGCACTGACTTTAAACAGATTTTTTTTTTTTCCTTTCTTTAAAAAAATAAATAAATTTAAGGCAGCATAACACTTGACATTTAACTCTCTGGTTTCCATGGAAATAACACCGGGTATTTTGCAAACTCCTGACAGGCACAAGTTACAGTGAATAGCAAGGTATCAAAATAAATAGATAGGGAAAGCAGATTCCAGGCAAAAACAGCTGCAGACCAACATGCAAGATTTAAGTGAATTGTCATGCAAGACTTAAGTGAAAAATCTAAGTTTGAAACAACTGATTCTTTCTTGTTAAATTATCCAGTTGTATGAACACTTTCTTAAACCCCAAATTAACTATATCATGTAAAATTTTTGGCAATCACATGGAAGCAGTAATTCTCTTGAAATAGGCTCACTCTCTCAAGTAATAAGCAGACAGGTTTTAGCCATTTGTGCTATCCAAATTGTCAAACTCTACAGAATTTCTCCCTGTTTAAGTAAGGACGTGATAATTGCTGCACTTCTGTGCTCTTTCAGTTGTTATTGAGCTTGAATGAAACCTTTCAGGCAGGTAGTCTACAAGCTTTGCAGTAAGCTCCAAATACAAACAAGATTCAAAACCATCTCCAGTAACATACCCAAAGACCTTGTCCAAACTTTAGGAAAGTTGTGCCAATGACAAAATTTGCAGCTATCGTCAGGGCAGAGGAGACCATTTTGTCACACTGTGCAATAGTACTGCCCTTAGCAGTTACACAGTTAAGTTGTTTACAAGACTTACATGCTCTCCTTGGCATTTCTGGGACGATGCTCTCTTCCTGCAAGTATGGAAAGTGCCTTCCTTGCACCTATTGAGATGGGTGTTTGTTATTCCCAGAGCTTCAAGGTTTCTGTTCTTTAACCAGATCATTCTGCATGTTGTTTCTCTTGCAGACACACCAATCTTTTTTTTTTCTTCCTTTTTTTTTCTCTTCTTTTTTTTTTCTCTTTTTTTTTTTTTTGAGGACACTTTTTGTAGCTTGAAAGTGCAATTTCATACCTGAAATTATTTGGTTTATTAAAAAGAAAATAGATACCTCTATTTTGGAATGCCCCCTGTCTGCACAGGTTCTGGTGGCTATTCAAAAGAAGAAAAGGAGTAATTAAGTAAAATGATGGTCTCCATTTAAGGTAAGGGTTCTAAAAATTTTCGCCACATAGTTGTACATGGGGAAAAATATTGGGCTGGGACTGCTCAAGATCAGCTGCCATTTCACAGAGTTCAAGGTGCAAAACCAACAAAAACCAAGGTGCTTCAAGGATGACTGCCACATACACATTTCAAATTTTCTTCTGCATTTCTCTCTCGTTTGTATTTCAGAAAGACGAGAAAGCCACAATAGCCAAGATGAACCGCCAGCGCACTAACTCCATCAGCCATAACCCGCCACACTGGGGTGTCGACAGGCCCTTTTATAACCACCTCGGAGCTCACCAGGTCTCCAAGGAGATGAAGAGAATGGTAATGCCTTGCTTTATGGACATTACTGTCTTTTCTTCTTGATACAGCATTATATAACCCTCCCTGCTTTGTCTGAAGGTTTTTGCAGCCCTCAGGGCATTTTCCAAATCGGGGAGGTAAATTCTTTTTTGACTACAGAAGTAATAATAATTGGTACATCTGGAGGTGAGTGATTGTGAGATGAGGTGCAGGGTTGTTTGGAAGGGGAAGGGAGGCTGAATGGCACAAAGAAGGCTCTTTTGTCTGACTTGTCCCCCGTTCTGAAAACTCATCCAGGCTGTTTGAGAAGATGTGATTAGCTACAAAAATCGCTCAGTAACCCAAGCATTCAAACGACAGATGACATACATTTCTATTAGTTCATAACAGACTTCATCACCTGCAAAGGTTCCTCATTTTGATTATAACAGGCAGATGCTGTTCACCTTCTCTAAGTTGTGTGCCAGCATACACTTGTAAGTCTCCAGGAATCAAGCCACTGCATTTAGCTCTCGAGAATATGTTATAATGTACATGGATTAATTGGCCTAAGGTATCAGGAATCTTCATTTCATAATTATACCCTTCATTCCTTCTAAATTAAAATGAACAATAGCCAGTTACCAACACAATTGGGCTGACAGCACTTTTGTGGCTTAGTTTACATAAAGTTAGAGATGATATCTTTATTGTCTGCAATAAAGACAATTAAAAGAGAGTTTCTATTATTAAAAAGGCTATTAATAATAATAAAAGTATTTAGCACCTATGTAATAATTTACATGGATATGCAGATTGTTCTATGAGCTTACTAATCCTTGGATGAACTTTTAAATAAATGAATTCTTTTTAATGTTCTATATGTCAGGGTAATTTAGGACAAAATTAAAATGTATTTACCTTGGTTACACATGGACATGTCTGTCAGATTGGTAATGTCAAAGCTGTTTGAGGACTGCAAACCACATTCCGTTAGTCATTCTGTATACATGATATACAGCTGCATATCCAGCTCTTGGAATAGAGTTTGGGGATTTTTTTTGTGTTCCCTCTGTGGTTCATATGGGCATGACTGAAAGTCCTTCTGCAAAGAGTTCATCCTGCTGTTTTGGCCCTTCATACACAGTCAAAAGTGTATATTTGTTGCCCAAAGTCAAAGTTTTGCTACAGGTCACCAAAGGCTTACAGAACTTTTTAACGTGATGCTCACAACCACAGCTTAAAATTTTTGGCATAGCTAAAGGCAACTGCATATGGTGTCTTATAATGGGAAATGCTGGCACATTTATTAATAGTTGGTGCTAATATTATTCAATCATAATATTATTTTACAGTGCTAAACCGAATTTCTTAATCTCCATAGTAATATTTCTTTCATTTCTCAGATCTTCAAATTAGGGTTTCTGACATAAGCGTACAGATCTGTGGAACTGTGCATTTTTTATGTGGGCTTTTCAATAGGTTGCACTCAATAGGCACGACATTATTAGAAGAGCCTAATCACACTAGCACATAATTATAATTATAAGTTTCTTTGAATAGCTTTTAAGGAGTTCTTGCATCCTCCTGTTCAGAAACAAGGTGTAAGCATGCCAAATGCTATTATGCTTCTTGGTGTTAATTACAGTTTGCCATGTCTAGCTGGTTGTTCCACTGGAAAAACATAATTATTTATTGAAATACCAAGCCGAGTCCTAAAAACTTGACTGCCCCTCACTTTTAAGAGGAAAGGATTCGCTTTTTTTTTTTCTTCTTCTTCTTATTTTGAACCTTTCTTATAATGGTATTTACCTTTTTATAAATTCAGCAGCTCAGAAAATCTTTTCCACTCAATCTGCTTCTGTACTGCCTCTTCTAGCAAACTCTTTTGAGAAGCTGATTTTGTCTGTGTTGCTTATGTCATGCTATTTTCTGAAAACCAATTTAAACCTGTTTCAGATGTATTATTACTTATTTTCTGCTAAACTTTCTGTTGTTCTTGCGGAACATTTTTAAAAATCTATTATTTACAGTTTTTCCCACTGCTGTATCTCTGAGCTGCTTTAGTCAAAATAAAAACATGCTGCTCTCCATGGACTAGAGACCATTTTAATATCTACTAGATGGACATCTCATTGATTATATCAGAGGAGCAATTTCTCCTTCTTCTCTCAACTCTTTCTCTCTCTCTCTCTCTCTGTTAACTTTTGATTTAAATAACCATTTCCTTGCAGCACACAGTTTTGCACAATACTTTATTTGTATGCCATCTCTAACATTGTCTTACGTGGATGCTGTGTGTGCTTAAATACATGCACAGTGCACACTGTCTCCATGCACATGCACACTGCAAGCTGCCTGCCTAGAAGTGCAAAATACAGACAGACAGGAGAGGAGCAGATCTACAAAGGCTTTTTTCAGCCCTCCTCTGGGACGACATGTCATTGATCTCAGTAAGCTGCACCAGCTTTCAAAGCTCCTGAAAATGTTCTCGTTGTTCCACTTCACCCACCTACCCCCCAGCCCTCTTGTATGTCATTATACGTAGCCTTGTCTCCAAAACTATGGGCATGCAAGGCTGGATTAGTCAAGCAGTAAGCCAAAGGCAAGCAGTGCAGCATTGCTTTCCTCTTTAAAACCTGGAGCTCCTTAGCTCTGTAACATCAAAACAACTGTTTCTAAGTGTGGCCGTGAGCTAGTGCTCTGTCAGGTGCAGGGTGATGTTGCTGTGATGTGCAGTTACATTATACTGATATGTGGATATGCATATATTTGTGTATGGGGGATAAAATGGATGGTTACAAAGGACATATTTTTTTGCCACAAGACTTAGAACATGTTGCATTACGAAGGCAACCATATTTCCAGGAAAAGAAAAAAAAGAAAAAGGAGAGTCAGTTTTCTGTGGTACTACTTAGAATTCCCCAAAAGAGAATATTAAAGTTCCCTGAATAGCATTTTTGGGAGGGATCTGTTTTATTTAAAAGAAAACAGAGTTATTTTGTCTTTCTTTCCTTTGAACACTGGCTCTGGTAGCTCTCGGTACTCTGAGGATTTATTAGTAGTTTGGGAGGAGACAGATTCACATCAAAGGTAGCTGCCTACTCCTTTTTTTCCTCCTCTTTTGTCATGGCATTTTGACATGCTGCCGAGAGTGGGCATGGGCACGGCATCACACCGAGGTAGACTCTGGCAGGGCTCGGAGGTGGGCACCCTGCCATCGGCCCCTGCTTCTCTCCATGTTGTGGCTTGGAGCTTAACCTCTGCTGGGTCCAGCTGACTTCAGTTGTTCCCCTGGGCACACGGGACTTTATCCAGGCACTCGCACACACATATAAATAGCAGAAAATATCAAACACATGTCTGTGCAGCAATAATCTAAAACATTCTGGAAAACCGGAGTTATTTCCCTAGTTCTACCCTAGCTAGCTGGTGCCCGAGTCAGCTGAGATCGCACCAGTGCGAGCTCATCCTCTCTTGGCCAGCAGCCTTTCCATCTCCTGATGCCCTGGTTTGCTCCCAGACCTCCTCTTTCCCCTTCCACTGGGCAGTGGCTCTCTTGCCCCGCTGAGCCTCCAGGGAGGCAGCACGCAGGAGGCACCAGGGTTACTCCCTCTGCGCTGTTCGTGTTGTACGCAGGGGAACAGAGCTCCCACAAGTCTCCCTGCACCAGCCTCGTGTTCCCCACTGTTTCTCTGGCCCAGTTTGTAATTGCAAAATGTTCAGAAATAAACTGACTTCAAAGCACTTGAATGCACAGGTATATTTATAGCTATAACAATATTTATACGTTACTGAGAAATACTTTGTTTTTCCCAGTATAGATCTCAGACTGTTTTTATAAATATTGATGAATTTTAGACTTCTGGAAATTAAGCTTGTGCCACAGTTTTCATCAGCAATACAAAACTATGTAAAAAAGGAAAAAAATGGGGATTGTAGTAGACTGTAAATTGAAAGAGGTTTGTTGTAAACAATGATCAAAAGGCAAATATCGATACCTTACAAAATGACAGGGCTGTTCTAGATGACAAATGATTCTACTCAGTGTTAGTAAGGCCATAGCTGGAAATCCATGTGCCATTTGGGATTACAATCCCAAATTGAGGAGAATGTGGATGAACTGGAGATAGTCCAGTGGAGAGAATTACAAATGAGGAGCATTTCAGCAGTATGACCTGTGCGGAAGGGCTGAAGCCTGAAGCATGAGGTTTGTTTAGTCTAGAAAGGAGAACATTGAGGAGGAACAAAAGTCTTCAGATACATGAAGGCTTGCTTGTAAGGACAGGATATAATGATAAAACATTTTCCGTGTCTGCAAAGTGCAGGATGAAAAATAGTCATCTTAATTGGTTGCAAGGAAGATCTAAGTTAAGAAAAAACATAGATACAAGGAACAGGCTACATAAGGAGCTTGTGAAACTCCTGGTTTTGCTGAAAACATTTTATTTCCTTCAGGGGTTTTCAGTCTGGAGGGTCATAAAACATTTTACAAATATAAAAGCAAACAAAAAAATCAATATTGATATATGAAATAAGAATACAAATTCATAGGGCATAAAGAATAGAAGATACTTTTAAATATTTTATGAAGTTTCCGGTCTAGGCTGCAGCCTTTGAGGCATCTCTCTCTGTCTTTGGACAGGAGCCAGCTATACCTATATTTCTGACAAATATTTACCCAGCCCTTGTTTAAAAACCTGAAAGGATGGAAATCCCACTTGCCATTTCATGGATAGCAGGCAGTGCCTGCACTGAGCCCCGTACTTCTACTGAGGTTTTACTCCTGCTGCCCAGAAGACATTGGTCATTTTAGAGGCCTTACAGCCAGAGCTGCTCCGCTTATGTCCTGGCAGGAGTTTTGCATCCTCTGCAACAGCACAGGAGAGTGCAGTAGAAACCCTGGCAAACTGAGTGCATCATCTTAGGGTTACCCAAGGCTGTAAGATTTGCCCAGGTACCTCAGCCATATGATTCTTACCTCAGAATTGGTCTCATCTTTTAGCAAGCATCCATTTTGGTACGGATCATCTGTCCCAGTCGGCAGAGGTCAGCACTTCAGCCTCACAGTTGAGGGAGCGCCCCCAACACAGGTGGCACGTCGGCCAGCTAAGACTGCCACAGCCAAATGCTGTCTGGCTTCCCAAAACCAGAAGCATTAGTTGTGCCTCGAGGTCTGCTCAGCCATGCAAAGCCCTGATGTTGGTTCTGTCATGCAGTGCTGTATTTATTTTACACTGACTAGCATGGCCAGGCAGCTTAGCTTGTTCCACCGGTCCATGCCATCAGGAAGGTTTGCTTCAGAAACAGGTAGCTCTGAGTCCTTGTAATCCAACAAGAGCAGACTTCTAGTGGGATTCCTGAGCCTGGTCGTAGGTGCCTGGCAGATTTCCTTTTATTTTTTCAGCTGGTGGAAAGGTCTAACATCAGGAAGTTTAGGAACAGAAAGAGGAAACCCTGAAGATCAGCGATGCTGATTTCAGTCTGAGCATGTTTCTGTCATGAGCCTGCATAAGACTTATGAAGCATTTAATTTGCAATGAAATTGTGTATGAGCTCACTGCTAGTTATAAAGTAAAACAGAAGTGAAATTGAATAGAGTTTATGCAATGTGTGGGAAACGACTGCATGCAGATGTTGAAAATGTGAGGCGAGGTTAAAAATTGCATCCTGGGAATGGCTGGAGCAGTAAAGAACAAGCTCTGCTTTCAGGTGGGCACAGCTTGATGCCTCGTGGCACCATGCAGAGCTCTGTGCAGTCTCCTGCACGATACTTGACTGCTTGTGTGGCGTTTACTTTCTAATGAAACATCACTTCTCTACAAGCCTGGTCATTCAAGCATAAAATATAATTTTTTGTACTATTCACCCCATCTTAAGCCAAGCAGCTTTCTGCATGTTGAATCACAAATACAGTTCACTTCCACCCTTTGTTGTCCCCAGGTTGCACTTACAATAGGTTTTCTTGTTACTTGGAAATGAAAATTGGGAAACAGGTGCATCAGAGGAACAAACGCTATACCTGGTTTTGTGCCAAGTATATTGATTAAACATCAGAAATGATCAAAAATGTAAAATAAAAGTCAGTGAGGCAAGTTTTCCTCAGTCAGTAGTGCAGCCCCGTCAAAGAGAAGTGGATTTGACTGCATGAATGAGGCACAGAGGGCTCGCCCTCCTTCTAAAGGTTTTCATTTAGCTCGGGGTCACTATTATCCTCTTTTCCAGCAATCATCTGCTAAATCTGGTAACAGCAACACTGACGTCAGCAGAGTTGGACGAGGGCACCCAATGGAGAATCTGACCCACTATTTTTTTGCTGCTATTGTAATACTCAGAACCCCCTGAACTCCTGTAATCAAGTAGGGAGAAACTCTCATGCAATCCCCTCTGCTGTAATCGCCATACACTGCTACAGACCTGGAGGAAGTTGTTGTTAATCTAGTCTGGGTTTTCTATAGTCAATATGTTTAGATAGCTGACAAACAGCAAGGGGAGGAAGCCTATCCCACAGTTATGCTGTATAATTGCTTTGGCACTTCTGAAAAGGGGATTTGTCTGATTCAAATGTTCCGTATGATCTCACATAAATGAGTGGGAGCCATATAAAGCATTGTACATTGCTCAAGTTGTTGGAGGCTTTGTACAGTTTTGTGTCCTTGTCTGCAAACTTATATTTTATTCCAGTAGATCGCGGCTTGCAATCATCCCTGATTTATTTTTTTTTAAAGAGGGGTAAGAGTCAGCAATCTGCAACAGCTGATCTGCAGCTGCATTTGAAAAATTTAGGTAGAATTTAATATTTGCATGGAAGTCTTGCAATGATAATTTTCCCACCACCATGTACCCCTTTCTGGAGTAAACTGTAATCATACAGGAAAAGGCAGATTGGGTCAAGACACTACTGAAAAGAGTCATCCATTCTTTCAGTCCTGCTAAATTAAGCCTACAGAAAGAAAGATAGTCATTTCTATTTATGCAAGGAACACTTCCGCTGATGTTAGTGGCAGCTCAGCACAGGTGGACATTGGAGTTGAAGTTGTGGCAGGTCACCAGCTTTGGGTCTGATGTTCAGAGATGGTGAGCAGCTGTGGTCAGCACCAGTGGGTGACTTTGGTTAAGGCTGGTTATGTTTGGATGTGGTCTGTCTACATCTGTGTATCTGATTAGAAGGCTATTCAACAGCAATTTCTGTAGAATTTTGTTGTTTGACATCATTTGGACTGTGGAGATGAAAGGAGAGAGATAAAGGAGCCAGGAACGAAGTCAGAGCATTTCTACAACTACCTATTTTTATGTCTTTTCTGTCTTGCAAGGTATGGGAACTGCTCACAAGTGAGGCACAGAACCATGTACAATTTCTCTCATTCTCTTTAATATCTTTATCGATGATCTGGATGAGGGGATTGAGTGCACCCTCAGTAAGTTTGCAGACGACACCAAGTTAGGTGCGTGTGTTGATCTGCTTGAGGGTAGGAAGGCTCTGCAGGAAGATCTGGAGAGGCTGGACCGATGGGCCGAGGTCAACTGCATGAAGTTCAGCAAGGCCAAGTGCCGGGTCCTGCACCTGGGGCACAACAACCCCAAGCAGAGCTACAGGCTGGGAGATGTGTGGTTGGAGAGCTGCCTGGCAGAGAAAGACCTGGACGTTTTGGTTGATAGTCGGTTGATTATGAGCCAGCAGTGTGCTCAGGTAGCCAAGAAGACCAGCAGCATCCTGGCTTGTATAAGAAGCAGTGTGGCCAGCAGGGCCAGGGAAGTGATTGTCCCCCTGTACTCGGCTCTGGTGAGGCCGCACCTCGAGTACTGTGTTCAGTTTTGGGCCCCTCACTACAAGAAGAACATGGAGGTGCTTGAGCGAGTCCAGAGGAGGGCTACGAAGCTGGTGAGGGGCCTGGAGAACAAGGCTTACGAGGAGCGGCTGAGGGAGCTGGGACTGTTTAGCCTGGAGAAGAGGAGGCTCAGGGGTGACCTTATTGCACTCTACAGGTACCTGAAGGGAGGCTGTAGCGAGGTGGGGGTTGGTCTATTCTCCCATGTGCCTGGTGACAGGACAAGGGGAAATGGGCTAAAGTTGAGCCAGGGGAGGTTTAGGTTGGATATTAGAAAGAACTTCTTTACTGAATGGGTTGTTAGTCACTGGAATAGGCTGCCCAGGGAAGTGGTTGAGTCACCATCCCTGGAGGTCTTTAAAAGACGTTTAGATAGTAGAGCTTAGGGTTAGTGTAGCACTTGTTAGCATTAGGTCAGAGGTTGGACTCGGTGATCTTGAAGGTCTCTTCCAACCTAGATGATTCTGTGATTCTGTGACTCTGTGATTTCACTTGAAAATGTATCCTTGACCTGTAGAAATTTAGATTCAGACACAAAACTGGAAAGTGTGAGCAACGTGCACTTCTACAAGGTGTGAGCTCAGAGCCAGAAGATAATTAAAATTAAGGTGGGAAAACCTATTTCAAAGTAACAATTTCTGTTCTACAGAGTATAAATCTGGTGGGCCAAATAAATCCATGGGGTTGGTCAGGTCCAGTCTGACTGCCATGGGCTGTGTACCAAATCATCTTCAGCAGAACAAAGTGAAGTGTTTCACCATCTGTGAGCAGTGCAGAGGAATTAAAGTCTATTTATCAAGTGGGGTGGGATGCAGAAAGGGAGCACTTCAGCTTTCCTTTTCAGTACTCATTAGTCTGTGTTCCAGCTATAGCAGACACACTCATCATATCTGTTTCATAAACTGGTTTTGTGCCAGTTTGTTGTTCTGCACTTAGATGCTTGTTAAATACCCTTCCCATCAGACTGTATTTTATGTGCCAGTTCTTTCTGGACTCTGGTATAGAAATTGCATTATTTCTGGCTTGAGTGCTTCAAAGTCCTTCAGTTTTGTTTCTGCTCTTACACCTAACAGCATCTGTCTTCCTAGCCTTGCCTTGTTGACCACAGGGACAAAGGCAGAATGTAAAACAGTACTGAAAACAGAGTGGAATAATTAGTTTTGCAGCAGAGCCATACCAGGTTTGTTTTTAACTATGTCCACTCTGTGCCTGTCTGTCTCCTCTTTTGTTTTCCATGGTCACTGTCACTGTGAAGCACCTGTACTTTGTAAATTGGCCTGACCTCTTGAAAACCTCATTTTGCCCCTAATCTTCTTGACCCTAAGTCTAAAGTTCTTTTGATTTCTGCTTTAAAATCATGTAAGTCCCATTTATTTGGGTCTTTGTGCTAGAGATGAGCAAAGGGCAAGCAAAATTAGTTTCTCTGACATTTTTGCCCTTACGATCTTTGCTGGAGTTGCCAACAATGCTTTTAAGGTGGAATCCATGCGATCCAACCATGTTGCCATTAAGAAGGTCACAGAGCTCATCAGCCCCTCTACTATCTTATTTTTGGAGCTAAATGAAAAGTTAAAAGGATGTAAAGTCTATTCCACTTCTCTTTGCATATTTACAATATGTTAATAATTACAGCTAATGTTCTCAGAGTTAGAATTATTGTTTCTAATGGTTCTTGATTCAAAGCATTATGGTATAGCAGTCAGCTTGTCATGGCTTTGACAAACACTTTATCATTCTATTTAAGGAATCTCTATTAATCTTCAAAGAAAAGGGCTTAGTTAATTTAGAAGTCAAGCAGAGAGATAGAAGTCATATGAGCTTTTAGTGCAATAGATATTCATAAAATGTCCCTCATAAAATTGTAGACCTTCGGGACCGATGCAGTAATATAACATTCCCTCTTTTTTTCCTTCTGCACATCTACTCCCACTGAAGACGGTCATTAAAAGCAAGTGCTTGTAAATTCAGAGTCACCTGACCTGCCATAAAATGTTTGTTTTTTAAGAATCCCATGTAGAAGATAAGAAAGAGCAGGACTGTTCATTGGTAGGTACTATTGCCTGTGAGGGAGCTGATTCAGCTAAGATTGGGTTAATATTCCTGAATTAAGAAAGAAAACTGTCTTAGTCTCAGAGCACTTATTAAATGCTTTTACCTTTACATTTGCAATCTAATGGCAGAATAATGCAGCCTCCTGGGGGACGGGGAAAAATTCCAGTATCAGGGATATTTAAAATGTCATTGAATAAAAATTGCATGAGATCCTATATACAGAAGTCCATTAGCATGGCACTGTGATAAGACCTATCTCATGCCTTAGGTTTCCTTCTAGAGAAAAGGAATTCTGGTCTTAACAAGGGCTACTCCATCACCATGGTTGTGGAGCTATTCCTGAACTCCTGTGAACTCACATCTGTCTGATTCTTGCAGCCATCACCACTATTGCCATTTTCATTCCTGCTGACAGTTCCCAGCCTTTTCTTCATAGCACCCTGGAAAGCCATCGGCACTGCTTCAGCTTGCTGGGCACAGGTCCATGAGCAATCAAGAGGGGATTTGCATACTTTACTCCAGGAATTGGCTTCTTCTCTTCCTACCCTCTTATTCCCTCTCTCCTAAATGGTAGGCACCTGATATTTATTGGCTATTTTTCCTGGGCATTCAGGTTATCATATATGTGTGTGCAGAAATGCCAGTCTGGGCATACCTTTAATGAACTCAAACCCTGCTCCATACCCGCACAGGCTGGGTACAGCACTGCCCAGAACAGCTGCCCAGCCTCCAGCAGAAGCACGGACAGAAGAGGTCAGGGCTGCTTGCAGCTGCGACCCCCATTATTTTACTTTCCTGCTTGAGCTCCTTCTGCACATGTGATGGAGCTCCATGCAGAGATACCTGAGCAAGGTCGGGGGAATTATTCCAGCAGTGGAGGCAAACCAATGGCTTGGTCAGCCGTGCAGGATGGGTAGGGGAGGAAAGCTGTCCCTAGTGTCTGTACTGCTTTGCCTGTCTTGAGAAACTTGTGATTTGTGGTCATTTTTCTACTATACCACAAACGTGTAAATTCTTAGGAACAAAGCCAAATCCATGTAGCCCATGTTTCAAGATTACAAGATTTCAATTGCAAGATTGACTGTGCTTAGTGCTAATCCTGGGTATAACAGACCATTACAATTCATGCAAGCAGCCCTATGCTAAGGTAAAGGGCTTTAATTGGAGCAAAGCATCCAAGACATCAAAAAATAAAACTGTTTGCTAGCTGTGGAAAAGAGACCAGTGTGCCATTAGTGCCCAAGCCTCTTGCAAGGGAAGGAAATAATTTCAGTGACTATTTTCCAATGATTCTTATGGACCAAGCATGCCCACAATGCAGGAGGAGGTTACAAACACATTAACCAGAGCCAAGGGGGCAATTCCCTTCCCAACCCGTAACACACAAGCAGCATGATGCTGTGTGTGTGATATCTCCTCTGCTTAAAACGATTCTTAGTATGTAGTTGAGAGACTGATGCTCCAGCGAAAAGGGAAAAAAATCCTTGGTCAAAACCAGGTGCTTGAGACATTTTTTTGCTCTATCCTAACAAAGTGTTTCAATGCAAATTAAAAAGATATCCTGTAATAAAATATCAGTTTTTAAGAAGCTGTTTTTTTGTTGTTTTTTTTTGTTTTTTTGTTTTTTTTTTGTGAGTGTGTGTGTGTGTTTTGGTTTTTGGTTTTGTTTTGTGCTTTTTTTTCTTCCTAAAATAATCTTGCAGACCTTTCTGCATAGCAATTCCATTTTTGGAAATTCTGCTCGAAGAGACTTTCTCATGAAATGGGAACATTTGAAGTGAATCATTTAATTTGCTTAACTTAAAGAGGTTCCTATTACATTTAATTTTAAGCTGATTCTCTCTAATTAAAGTTCAAGTCACTCTTAAATATTTAGCCTTGATATATGAAGATCCAGGAAAGAAAATATAAAAATCTTTTCCTTTTCCTCTTTTGCTTTACCTGAAATATGCTTATTGTGAGTTTTTAGTTTTGAAACACCAATTTTGTTTGAGCTGCCAGCTTGAATAACTTCCAAGCTTCCAACTTTCAAGCACAATTTAGTATTTTAAATTGAAGAATTAGATCAATTAATTCTGTATTATCTTAGAAACTTTCCTTACAACAGTTTTGCTGGCAGAGAGAAGCATGGGAGAATTAAATTAATGTTGATTAAGTGATCGCTCATATAAATGACCAGCTAAACATACAGCCTACATGTATTTTCATACTTGAGATATTGTGAAATATTGGCATTTTTTGAGAATAAGTTTGCTGAGATTTCTTTGTAAATTGACCTGTTGGCCTGTATCCTCAAACATATGCACCTAGAAGGCAGGAGTTTGAGATCTGTATTTAGTTTCAGGGCTTCAGTAGGATGAACAGTTTCTTAGCTGTCCATGAAAATCAGACCATTTTAGGGGACGCTCCAACTGCAATCAGTCATCCAGTTCCCATGTGGATAAGCTAGAAAATGTGAACTTGATGGCTATCTAATAAGCAAGTACTGTCTGTTTTCACATCAGTTCTCTCCCTCTCGTTTGTTGGCTGGTTGCTATCCATCTTCTGATGATTTTCTTATTTTTTTCAGCCTAACTGGCTACGACACCGGACAAATTACTGAGCATTTCATCTCTACGATTAATCAGTGAGCTTTTGTTTTTGGCACTGTGTTGCAGCATTGCTTAAAGGATAAATAAATAAATAAATCAGATATTCCTGACGACTGTAAAACGATTAAGAAAAAAAAAAAGACACACGACAAAAAGTTGAATGATCCCTTCATCACTGTTTAATGTGAAATCAAAAATACGTGTTTGGTTTGGCTTGGTTAAGTACACATGCTAACGTTGAATCAACATTACTGTTTCCTTCTTCCCACTGCACTTTAATCCACTGGTGGTTAGTATGCGGGACTGAGAGACTTCAGCTGAATTTCAGAAGGGTTAAGTTGGAGTTGCAGTTTCTATTTTGAAATGTGGTTTTCATTTGAAACTGAGGATGTAAAAATGGGCATTGGTCTCAGTGAATCGCAGTCCTGCTTGTTGACCTTAGGGACCAGAGACATTTTTTACCCCTTGCCAAGCTGATGTCATTCAGGGACACTGTTGGATTTATTTCTGCCCATCGCCATAATGCCACAGCACTAACTCGTTGCAAGGGCAAAATCTGTTCTCCCTTATGGAGAGGTTGATGTTCTTGTTTCTGATGGTGTCAGACAAGGCAGCTGCACAAAAACTTCTGCCGAAATGGTTTTATTTGTAGTTATGCACTGTCAGGACAAACTTCGGTTTGCTTCCCCCAGCGTGGGAGAGGTGCAGGTCCAGCAGCTGGAACATCTTCACATGCTCTGAGCAGTTCAGGCCTGAGGTCCCAGGGAGGAAAACAAAAGGAATGTTACATATCTCCCAGCTACATTTGTTTTATGTTTTGGAACACAAGGTACAAATCCCATGCCTGTGTATTTGACCCTACGTCTTAAATATATAACTTTTCTTAAATTCACTTAAATTTAAGGCAAGATATTAAAGGGCAGATTTTGTCTCAGCCCATGCAAAATGTCCATTGTCATGGCATTGGGTCTATTAGGTATGATAATGCTAAACATGTAAGACTTTTCCTCCATACATATTTTTCTATGAGGCCTTCCAGCCACTTAAACTACAGGTGACCTTTAAATACACGCACTTGCTCAGTTCAGGTGGCCCTGAAGGAATTATGAAGATTTGGGCTATTGCAAAAAATTTAAATAATTCCTGCAGTCTTATTCAAGAAAACACATTTTGTGTGTGCATGCAGTGAGGGGAGATGGAAGGAGACCCCTTAAGGTTCCTACTGAAGAAATGAAAAGCAAAATGCATCCAGCTCCCTTAGCCGAGTCCCAACATAAAAAGATGCAATTCTGTTGAATGAAATAGTTGTCCCATGTTATCAAGCCTGAGTTTTGTCTCTCAAATAATGTGTGCCAGCAATCAGCTGAAGCATTTCCCTTATCTTCACTTCCATTAATTTATATCTGAAGCCATGCATTTTTTCTAGAAGTGTTCTGTCTGTCTGATGACGTGGCAGCACAAAACATTGCCATGGGTTGGTAAGGCTAACATCCATTGCTAACAAATGAATGCTCTGAAAACTCCTCTCCAAAATGCCGTTGTCAGGAATACTTTGTGTTCTCAAGGTCAGTCTGTTTCCTAACCATTGTATCCTTTTCCTTTCTTTCAGGGTTTTGAGGACCCCAAGGACAAGTAAGCAAATTTACTTCTGTCATATTTTGTTAATGTTTGCAGATTGTGTGTTTTTTTTCCTCATATTAAAAAGGACAAAAATTAATGCCCAGCAGCCAAGAATAATGCCTGGGCTCCCCAGTGGCTTCTCCTAGAGGGACAGCCAGTCTGAGGGCATGGGTTTGACTGTGGATTCAGAGCTGCCACTGCCTCATAGCATTTATTCATTTGTGTGGTTCTAACTGGCATTTGTGATCGAAACATTTTTGCTGCTCTTGCCCTGCCACCACCCACTATCCTTTAGTATTTGCTGTTTTGACAAGATCCCGAGAACAAAGTCGTCATGTACAGGATGTCGAAAAATACTGAATGTCTCCAGTAAAAACAAATTATTTATCTATTAAATGGCATATATAGTTCCTGTTTCATATATATACGTCTAATTAATACATATTACTTATTTCTACATATAAAAATAAACTCAGAAATGACAGCTTATTTTAAAGGGCAAATTCATACTTTCATGCTTTAAAGTGCAAACACATAAAAGCAGCATTTTCAATTTTTTATATAGGACTTTAAAAATAGCAAAGATAAGAATTTAACAGGAGTGGTGTTTTGTGTTAAAAACTACTTTTGAAGGAAAAAAAAAAAAAAAAAAAAAAAAAAAAGGTTCACTTTCTAACTTCCATAGCTGGACATTACAAAAAGATTTCCTGTAGTGAAAGTATCTATAATGATTTCACATTCATTTCTACTGAATGGCATTAATGTAAGCTTGCTCAGGGTGAAACAGGTGACAGTAAAGGAGACTGATGTCTGAAAGGTGTTGCTCTTGCTCCTAATCATGTTTCTCAGGCTGCCAGTCAGGACTCAGCAGCTCTCTGTCCACTGGGTCAGCTGAATGCTATTGTGGGCCCTAAGTCATCTACCTTCAGGAAATTTCAGATTATGATGGCAGAGCACTGATAGCAACTCCCTAAAAGGAAATGGATGTGATAAGATTGAACATGGCAATACTAGGAATCATTCTCTCCTTCCCTTGCCCTTCACTGCAAACTCGATTTTAGTAACATTTAGCTCTGTGCACCCTAGGATGTTTTGCCAGTGGTGCAAGGTGCCTAGGGAGAGTCTTACATCTATATCTGCTGTGAACTCAGTTGGCATTAGGTATACTTAGGAGAGAAAAGATCTAAGAGATTACAAAAAAATAATCCTTAGGAATATAGAAATTTTAAGTATTCCTCATGAAATAGGATCTATCCTTATAGTTTGTGCAAGAGATCATAATTTTACCTGCCTCAGTGGTGGCCCACAGATGTGACTCAGCAAGTGAGGAATGACACCTGCACAGGTGCTCCAAGGACCATCATGTCTCTCCTCCATCCTGCAGTTTGCAAAGGTTACTTGAGCTGTTATGGCCAATAGTTAAGTGCTGGAAAGGACTACTCTGTATTTACCAGTGCTGATTCAGTGTGTCCCCATCTTGTGGTACAGATTGCAGGCTTTTTGCCATTCTGCTCAGCACCAAAAGAAGCTCCTAACTGCCTCAGATTCTCTTGATCCAGCAGTCTGTTTAATATAGGGACAAAGGTTTGGGAAAAAATAAAAAATAAAAAACACCAACAACAAAAACTCTAGAAGGAAATGTTCATGGTGACATTGTCTAAAATCAGATGGCTAAACTATGTCAAGCATTCAGTCCAGTGCCTTCACATGCAGAAACACAGTTCTTCTCTGACAGCAAAGATGAGGCACCACACATCTCTGAAAACAGGTCCTGACACTTCTGCCTAAATGCAGATTGAGTTATTGAATCTAGGCATGAAGCATTTAGAATTATGGCATACATGTAGTTTTGGCACTGGTCGCACTCTTCATTTGCAGAAAGTAACCGAATCAGCAGAACATTTTTGGATTACTCCGAAGCCAGCATCTCTAGGTTAATTGCTGGCTTTCACATGTGCAAGCAGAGTGCAAAAGCTGCTCCGAGCTCTGTTCGTGCTGTTCGTGTCCCTTGCAACCATTTTCTGTTGGCTGCATTTAGAGAGATCTCAGCAGTGCTTTTAAGAGGTGTTTCTGAAAGTTTCACAGGGGCCTGGAATCCCTGCTTTTCCCCGACACGCTATCAATATATCAATAAGCATATCAACATATGAATCTCATTTGTCTATGGCAGTACCTCATCTCTGACTTACAGGCACTGCCTCTAGGGCTTTCCTTAACATTGGAAAAAAAATGTCTTTTGATTTAAAACGAGCAATTATGAAGAAGTACCCAAACTTTCTGTACAGTAATTAGTTGGGGTACAACAGGCAGGGTGCTTGGCTGCAGAGCCATCCCAGAAGCTAGGTATATGATCAGGCTTCCCTGCAATATGTGCAAATTTAGCTGCCTCATGATGAGTGTCCCAGCAAGGTCACTTAAAACCTGCAGGCATGTTTCTATATAAGCTGCAACCACAGAAGTTATTGTAGTATGAGAAATACCCTCCGCAGCATAAGAACCTATTACAGAACTGGAGACGGCCAAAGCCAAAACCCCAGCAGACAATTATTTCTGCTCTCCATGTCTTCCTGAGTGATGCTGTCGAACTGGAGCTTGAAATGTGACTGAGGTTCACCAAGATGCTGAGCTGACTCTTTTGCTCCACTTCTGGGGGAAAATGTATTGCCTCTCTCACATGTGGTATGAAAAGACTAAATGTGAATGGCCCACATGTGTAAATAACTCGCAGGATCTTGGAAGACATTCTCTAAATACAAAGCCTAATAATTTCCTTGCTCATTTTTGTTAGTCCAGAAGACAGACTTGTTAGGACTGAATGAAAATAAGCAGTCTCTTCTTGAGTGCTTAAGCAGATGTGCTTCCTCTGAGGAAGCATCTAGAAGTAAATTGAATTTCCTGTCCTTCTAGGGACAAAACTACGTTTTAATTTCAAAGCAGATTATATGACCTTCAAGGAATTAAATAACTCTAAAGTCCAAAAATAAAAACAGCTCTGGACGAGGTGCTGTTGTGTAGCCACTGATGGGACGCCAATGCGTTGATGCGGCCTAGCTGTGGTGTCGGCACTTCAGCTCGCAGGCTGGGCAGGGGCAGGAGGGCAACACGCCCATGAGCCTGGTCTGCCTTTCCCTTGGTGAGAAGAATGCGGCAGAGCTGGGACACAGAGTGACTCTACAAGTCTGGCTCCATTCTGTAAAAAGCCTTTGGAGAGCCTTTCCTCTGAAAAGGGGCCTTTGACCCTGAGCACAAAGTCACGTCCTGGCTTGCAGGCCACTGCAGCACAGCCTTGGGCATTGCGCCCTGTCCTGCAGCGCAAACAAACCCCCAGAAAACAAAGCAGTGCAGCTTCCCATCTTGCTTGTCAGACCCTGGGACTTTTCTCCAGAGTGACAAAGGTGAAGGTCACACAACATGAGCTAGGAGCTGCATTCCCATCATGGGATGTGCACACAGAAATAGTTATCCATTGGAATATGCCCCCGTGCAACTTCTGTGTCCTTGGCAATCCTGTGAGCAGAGCAGAAAAACAGCGCTTCAGGATCAGCTTTTAATTTCTGCCTGTGGCTAGTTTTAAGGCAGGCCATTAAAGTGACAGCATCAAGTCGTTAAAATCCTGTTAGACTTAAGAACTAGAGATTTTTGGAAAGTGCTTCAGGTTTCATGATACTCAGTGTGGAATGCCTCAGGGCAATTAAATTTTCAGTGTTATTTTTTTTCAGCAGTTTTGAAAATCAGCCTCATTTTTCTGACGCTGTAGCTGAGTATCAAAAATAAACTGGTGCTAAATATTATAAGCAATTGTAAAATCTTCTTCCAGGGAAGAATAAGTCCAAGAACTAGTGGAGGGGAACTACTGCCTGATTTTGAGAAGGAAGGACAGTAAAGAGACTCCAAAGCAAGAGAACAGCTCCCTGATGGATGTAGTATAGAAAAAAAAAAAAAAAAAAAAAAAAAAGGCAGCCAAATAAATCCTTTCACTGGTGGACTGGCAATGAGCTCTACAGCTGGTATAATTTTCCTCTCAGCTCATAATCCATTTTCCAGCTCAAAGTTGTCATAAGCAAAATGCCATTAACCTACAGTTTGTTATACAGTGAAATGATAACGTGGTGAAGAGGGGGCAATTACCTTGTCCTCTTATGTTCTTTTTTTTTTTTTTTCTTTTTCTTTTTTTCACATCCTCAGGAACACACAGGAAAGTATGAACCCAGAAGATGAAGTGGATGAGTTTCTGGGCCGGGCCATCGATGCCAGAAGTATTGATCGGTTACGCTCTGAGCATGTGCGCAAGTTTCTCTTAACTTTCAGGGAGCCTGACCTGGAGAAAAAGGTAATGCTGGCTAATATTGCAACTTGTCAGTCAGGCTTGCTGTGAGTTTTAATTTTCCTGCATAAAGTCAAGCTTTCATATCTATAGATTAAGTAAAGTTTTAGGTGTTGGACGTGGGGCTGTGGTCTTAAAAAGTCTGTGCTTCATCATGGAAGCCATAATACACGTATCCCTAGAAAGCCACAGTCATCTGCAGGGAGCACTGGGCAGGAAAACACATGACTATGCAGTGATGAGCTGTAAAGGGAATACAGAATAAACCAGATTTGTTCCTCTGATATTGAGGCATCCAAACTGAGCTTGCAGTCACCCCTTATCTCCTTCAAGTCACTGGAGGAACCTGCTTCAGCGTGCCTGAGATCTGACTCACGTCTGGAGGGGCTTTTCCCTGCCACCCAGGGAGCCCCAGCTGCTAATAAGGTTCACTGGGATGCAATCCATACTCTCTTTCTCAAACAATTTTAAGCAATAATTAGAGTTCTCTCTCTCATGCAGATTTGGGAGAGGATAGTAGCAGACCTGGGGCTCCTGAATAGCCAAGTGCTTCCAGATTTTATTTCAGCTATCTTTGTGTTGTGAGGCAAAGATCTTTTCACTTTCTGCATCTATCTAATAGAGACAGGATCAGCTCTGGTAGGCAGTGAAGTTAAATTCAGTTAATTCCAGAGGCACCTGGTTGCTACTATTAAGGCTACCATATGAACTGTTGTTTTTAATGGCCCAAAGAAAGCTAAAGTTTACATTTTTCTTTTTCTTTTTTTTTTTTTTTTTTTAAATCCAAATCCTTGGGATACTTGAGCGGTATTCAGGTTAAACTCACCATTTTATGGATAAATCTTCAGTAATTAAGTTTGCACTAATTATTTCATTATTTTATTTATAAATACTCTTTCAATGACAAGAATTGCAAACTACTGCAAAAGCAAACTTTTTCAGGATTTATAGCTGTTCAGTGAATCTGCGTGGGATTGAATAAAAGCACAAGCATGTAATTTACCTCCACTCCTTCCCTTCAATTTCATAGCTGAAAACTGCTATGGAAATTAGTGGTTCACCTGTTCTGAGCACCTTTTATTTCTTGGTTCAAACATTGAGACCGTCTGTACTGAGAACCATGCTTCAAACTAAATAAAGCATCTTTGGGAATCGGATGCAGTTCCCATGTGACTGATATGTTGACAAGTAGTTGGAGTGAGTGACTGTGTGAAAACCGCAGCATCCTTGCACTATCATTAGAATGAGCCAAGCTGTCTGCACACACACAAAAAAAAAAAAAAAAAAAAAAAAAAAAAAGGTTTTCTCATTAGCAACATTCATCCCTGTTGGAGGAAACTTCCCACAGAAGAAGTTTATGTCTGATGATGGTCACCTGGTATCCTGGTCCTGGTTAATCTGTTTCTGTTCCTCATGTTCAAGGATCAAGTTGTTAATCCTGTCTCCATCCAGCTGTGTGGGTTTGTTCCCTGTTTTTTGGAGCCCTGTAAGAGTTCAAGCCCTTACAGCTTGTGCAGGTAGAAGGAGAGTTTGTAATGTTAGTCTTTTCCTACCAACAGTGCTTTCCAAGGATCTAAATGGAAGCCAAGAATGAAGTTTTTGTTGGGAAAAGGCAGTCAGCCAAATTTCCCACTAACATAACATTGCTTGCTTTTTTTGCAGTACTCCAAGCAGGTGGATGACAGGTTTGGAGCCTACGTGGCTTGTGCCTCCCTAGTCTTCCTCTTCATCTGCTTTGTTCAAATCATAATCGTGCCACAGTGAGTATCTTTTCATCCCTTTGCTCCCATCTGCTCCCCTCCTGTATTCTGGCCTACTTTTCTTCTTTTTTTTCCTTTTTTTTTCTTTTTTTTTTCTTTTTTTTTCTTTTTTTTTTTTTTTTCTTGAGAGCTCAGAGCACCAAGGAGAAAGGAGAATGCTTAAATAATTCATGCTCAAGTGATGTGTGGTGCTTATTGTTTTCACTCATTTCTAGTACATATTAAACTTCCTCACTGGCACGTGAAGATTTCTGTTTTGCTAATGTGATTCCTCTTACCATTTACCCCCATCTTAGGAAATTCATTTCAGCACATTTATAAGCCTGTGGAAAACAAATATCACTAAGCTGGAAGGATTGCCTACTAAGGCGTAATATGCATTCACAACATGAAGCTAGTCTGTCCTCTTATCTAAATGAAGTAGGACAGAGAGGTGAAAAGGCCATCACAGCCTCCTTGCTCAGAGTGCTGAGGTCTCAGGGTCTACTTCAGAGGGGAGGTACAACCTGTTGTGCATTTATTCTTCTGGACTCAGACTAGCAATGCAAGAAGAAAGGTACAGAAGGCTACATGTGCCTAAGCTTTGGGTAGCTCACCCAGGGTTTAAGGGATGCAGTCATTTCTTTCCCCAGGCAAGAGAGGAATAAGGTCCTCGGGGCTGTGGGGCACAGTGCTGTTGGACCACTGCAGTGTATTCCTGCATCTGAAAGGCACAGTGTAACCCACTGGATCTCTTCCAGAAGTGAGCTCTGCAGCCATGGTATTTCTTCTCAAAGGGCTCATAAAAAATCCCTTGAAATTAAAGCATGTTGGTATTTCCTGTGCTCTCATCTAGTAGCAATAATATATCATTCACTGAGCGCTGCTGTGTTGGAAATAAATTCAGAGTTAGTCATTTTTAATCTGAAGGACAAGATCTCAGAAGCTCTAACAATGCTCCAAATTCATCTTCATTAGAAGAAGACAAAAATTGTTTAAAGAGAGTTCCAATGCTATTGTCTGTCATTACAACTGCTCTCTACTTCTGTTCACACGGCAGTTCTTTTCAGAGTAGATTGGTTAGTACCATTCAGATGAGATATTCAGAAGGTCACAGAAATAGCGCGTCGTCTGATGTTTGAGGTCATTCTCTCTCCCAGGCAAGAGGACATTCACTTCTGCTCACAGAAGTATCGGATCAGCAATAACATCAGTACAAATGCACTGTGTAAACAGACAGCTCCGCTTTGGGAATCTAGAGGTTCAAAACTGAAACCAGATAGATTCCAGCAATTAATGCTAATGGCCAAAAATATTCTTTGAGAGTTTGGCCTCTTTAGTAATGAGGTTTGCACTTTGGATCTGGTGACTGGATATTACTGCCTGGAGTTCGCACATGCAGAGGCCCTCTACCAGCCTTTGTTGTACCCATCAAACTCCCTAAGCAACCACCAAACTGTCTCCATAAAACCCAGTTTAACATTTAAATGACAACTTGACAGTTTCTGATCTGCAGCAACCATATGGCTGACTCTTTTGTATTATGCAGGAGCCAATCCCTCATGGCAGTGTGGTGTAAATGTCACACTGCTCCATCTCCTTCCTCATGGCCCGTAAGGGGGTGGTTATTTATTTATTTATTTATTTTTGTAAGGTTTTTAGTATTGTAAGGTAGCTTGGCCAAAGATAATTGAGTTAGAGAGTAAATAAAATTTCGTATTTTAACTGCAGGTCAGATATACTTTCCCTCAACTTTTTGTTTGTTTTTCTTGATATTTCAATTGCATAGTTTTGGTCTTCTGTTGAAGGTAACAGATAAGCAGCAACAGAAACCACAGGAGTGTATGTGTCACCATCAGGGCTTCATCAAAGACACAATGTGGAATTTGAATCTGACACTAGAGACAAAATGGCAGTGGTAATTTATGATGATAAAGAGGAATAGCTTTAATGAATTTCACAAAGGCTCAAACAGTGAATTAGCAAGTACAATTATCTTAGTAGTCATGAGAGAACACAGAGACCAGCTGGCTTTGGTGTGGTTAGCCTTAATGTCACGTTGCAAGAATACTTCCTTTAAATTATGAACAAGGCAAACTCCTGGGAGGGGGCCTGTCCTTTCATACTGAGACCAATCACTGTGAAATTGTTGTTGAATATCTTCATGATCAAAACACATCAAAATGCATAGTACAAAGTTGGCCCTGGGGTCCTGTTTGTACTTCAAAGTTGGGGGGAACAGAGAACATAGAAGAACGTCTCAAGCTGACCAGGCTAAAGCTGTTTTCCCTGTCTGTCCTCGTGCCATGGTTGCTTCCATCCCATACACAGGACAGAGCACAGACATGGCAAGGATGGTTAGCTATCCCCACCAAGCTTTTCCTTTGTGCGTTTCCTCATAAAGAGCACCAGGTATCCCAGCAATTCCTGAGGTACAAATAAAAGGCACAAATAAGAAGGTTTCATCAGCTTGACATGAAACGTGCCTCCCCTGCAGATTTCACATGCACTCAGCCTCACAGCAGCGTGCAGCACGCTTTCCTTCCTGGGGTCCCCTGCCCACAGCCAGCCGGGGCTGACCCACCATAACATATTGTTCCATCATCTCCTCAAGCATGGGAGATACTTCTCAATCCCTCTGCTGTCACCCTGGCAGGAAGGTGATTGCTGTAAAAGATAGAGCATTCTCTGCTCTGCAGCCTGTGTGAGTAATTCAAATAGGGCTGAGTATCTGTTGGTATTCAAGGCACCTCGTATCTCCTACTGCTATCCTAATTGGAAAGCCTGTGCAGTGTGTCATAGCTTGTACAAATGTCATAGTCCTGAGAGCAGAGCTGTAGCTCTTCTATATGATGTGCATTAAAAAGAAACCTCCTTGCTTTCAGCTCTACATTTATGCTGGGTTTTTACCTGACCTGTTTCCTGATCCTGACCACAGTGGTGTTTGTTTCTGTCATTTACTCCTGTGTAAAGGTGAGTAACATGGTTTCTTTGTAAAGTCTTTTGCCAAATCTAAGTGGTTCAGTAATCTGTTTCTTCAGCTAACATAGCATGTTTTGTTAGCCACCCTATCCACACTATGTGACAAGGGTTACAGAAAAAGCCTTTGATAAGACAGAACGAACTGCAAACAGATGTTAGGGTTGGCATCTCTTTAGCTCAGCAAGCAGTAATCACTCTGTGGATCTGCATGTCTATTAAGTCCCCTGCAGGCACTCTCATATTGATATAAGAAGAACACATTTCCCAATGTGGAACAAAACACTGACCATTCGTTTCCTCCCTGTAAACTTCCTGCGGCGTAGCCTGTGTACTGTCCCCTGCTGCATATGCGTGTTTGGGTAGGCAGATTATCAGAAGCAGAATATCATCAAGGAAAAATGTCCTGAGGGGAAGTAAAAGCTATAAACATATATAACTTTATCAGCCATTCTCAGATGACTATACAGAGCTTCCAGCATTTAGTGAGCTCTTTCTTGTAGCTGGTTTTGCTAAGCAGAGAAATACATTGCGTGAAATCTGAAATCATACTAATTATTCTTGGCATTCTGTGGCAAAATGGCCATCAGTGCTTTAGAAAGGGTGATGTGCTCATCTTTTTCACACAAAGGTATTTGTATTAAAATGCTCATGCTAGTTGATTGTATCTGCTGGTTTGGGGTTACTTGGGAGATTCCATACATTCCAGTGTCTGAACCTGGAAAACACAGGTTCAGGCACCTCAGCACAAGCTCACCTTTGTTATTCAGAGCTTGCAATAAAATAGCTCAGAAGCATTAATTTCTCTGCAGAAGAAACAGGTAATGGATTATGTCAGACAGATGATTTGCCTCGTTTTAGTTATCTTCTCTGTGCCATTTGTAATAGTTGAAGGTGGGTGCTTTTGACAGACTTACACCTTTCACATCTTTTTGAGTTTTGAAAGTTAGATTTGAGGAATTAAGCTCTGCCCTCTCATTTAATAAGAGCTGTGAAAGAAGCTTCAGGTTATATTTGAACTTGACTGCTCATGGGGCTTCCCTTGGGCTCACAACAATTTTGAAGGGAGCCAAGTACAGCATCTCATGAGTCCTGCTTGTTTACCATCAATGAGACTTACAAGTCAGAGATAACAGTGCTAATAGGAAGGCTTGGGTCCCTTGAGCTGAGAAATGGTATCCACTGATGGCTGGTTGTATTGGGTGTGTCCATTACATGTGAAGGTGCTATTGAGCATCGTTACTTTATAAACTGTGCAGAGCTCTGCTGGAGCCTACTTACACTGCACTGTCACAGGCAGCAACATCCCAACACACTGCCAGCCAGGCAGAGCCAGACCAGCACACCAGCTCACCTGTGCTGCTGTGCAATTACTGGGGCAAGAGCTGTAGCAGACACAGACCTCTGAAGGATTCGAGGTGGCTGACTTGCCACCAGGCAGATTTCAAAGCGCACAGTTGTTTGTTTGTCACACGCTGGCTTTTACAAGCTTAGACTGCTTCCACGTACTGACAGCAGCACTCCCTTCTGACATAATTCAAAGTTTTGATTTTGCTTTGGAGCTTTTTGGTTTATTTAATATTATTACTGATCTTAATGATTAATTTAAAAGGCACATAGTCAGTCCTTCACTTCAGTCCCCGTGACCATGGGGGATGTTCTGTCTTACATTCTTTGCCTTGACCTTCCAAGTTCCTGTAGAAGTCTGTTCACTGGTGCCTGCAACCAGTTTTAGTCTGCCTTTGCCTCAGAACAGGCTTTGGAAACACAAAGACATCAGAATGAATTCAGACTAATACCAGAATTTAACAGGATGCAGTGTTCTGAAATATGAGTCTTCAGCATTCTGTCCTGGGCTCACAAGGTGCTTTTGTATAACAGTGAGATCAGTACCTTATATGCACAAATTGCAAATATTGAAAACAGAGAGCCTTCTAGCTCCAGTACCTTTTCGATTACCTCATTTTAGTGCTCCAAATTAGCCTTGGCTGACAACATCTGATTATGAGATGGCCTTTTTAGGGGACAGGTACTTCTGCTGTATGGTTGCGTTGTCAGCTACCTGTATGTTGGCAGCAGTTCCCAGCAGTTGCAGCCTACGTCTGTCATTTAAGATCTTGGTGTTTCACATCAGAGTTTTTTAATCAGCATGTTTACCCAGCCACTTGTTAAGGGGTATTACTTTATTCCTGTGCTCCACATTGCTTCAGGAAACATTTTTACAAATACACACAAGGAAGGAAGGTGCTTTTACAGAACCTTTAGATAAAATTTTAAGACACAGAGATGTCAGCATTATTTGTTCTGTTTCACACATAGGGATAGGAAAGCATGTATTTTACATACCAGTTTCTTCCATACAAAGTTGGAAAGCAGGTGTCCTCCTCAGGATAACAGCATAAGCATAACTTTTGCCTGTTTGCTGTGCTGTTACATGATAAGTAACTTTTTCCTTCCTTCCTTGTTTTGGCCTCTCCAACTCGGGCTTTGACAGTGGCCAGCAGGCTCTTTCAGGACAACTTGATCATGTTTTATTTTCTTTTGCTGTCATTATTATCTTCTACTATAAAATTCTCCACGGACTAGAAGTTGATCCCGGACCTGCCAATGCAGCCAGCTTGGCTTTCCAAGTTTCTTCAGCTGTAATAAACAAGAGAGTTCCAGTTCTTCATTTTGATACTCCATGAAGACTTGGCCACCGTGAGATGGTGTTCCTTCCCAACAGAGTCTAAGGTCATGGGAACCAGGGTCCCTTTGCAAATACTCCACTGTCAGACATCTGTTTTGCTGTTAACTTATCAAGTTTGTGCTTCTTCTTAAAATCCTTAACTCCTGGTATATAAACTGCTGTGCGGAATTTAACTTCTTGCATGTTCCTGGGAGCGTGTATGAGAGAAATTTCAAGTTGTCCCCCAGTCTCTTTCGGAGAGTAAGATAGGATTTTGCGACTGTGGTTTTGCATAGATACGGTTTGCCTACTTGTTTCTCTGTCTCCGAAGGCTGCACTAGAAGCTCCTAGTTATTTTTTTTTTCTTCTCAGGCAGGGGAAAAATACTTCTGAAAACTGTACTTTTTTATAGACTAATAAATCTCAGTGAAATAAGTTACATAAATGGACTTGCAACATCAAGTTGCCTGGAGATATTGTCTTTTACTCCAGAAGCATCTTAATGTACTTCAAAATGACTCAAAGGCTTTTATTACAAATTGAAAAATCAGAACTTAAAGACCTCCTATTTTTTTTTTCCTCTTACAGAACAACAGCAATTATCTAAGCAGTTTTCCATGTCCGCAATATATCTTAAGAAGATTAAAAGGACAAATATTACTCTTCTGTCTGTGATCAGCTGTTACTGCCAAGTACAGTTTTTATTTATTTTTTTGTCATGCAAATGAATGGATGATGTGGATCATTTTCAATGTAGCACTAGTACTTTGTTGCTTTTTAAATTTGGATTTTCACCTGTACGGCAGCGTCTGATTTCCTCTTCTGTATTCACTGGGTACTTGCATGCTCTCTCTTGTGGGAACTTAGGTCTTCCTGCAGCATTTATGCATTTCAGTGTACAATGAACTGGAGTTGACTAGAGAGCCCAGTTTCCTTTTTCCCACTGTGGTTATTTTTCCTGACATGGGGATTTTAAAAAGGCTAACAAGTGGTCTCAAGTTTCTGTGGCAACCCAAATGTGAATCTTGGATAGCCAAATGACAGAGTCCACAAAGTCACACTTCCCTTCAATCCCATTTCCCAGGAGATGCATGTGCATGCTCAGAGGTGCCATTTCATCAGAACCTCCTTCCTTGTATCATTCCTCACTCAGGCAAGATTTGAGCTGTATTAACAGGAGTAAATGATGCTGGGCAGTATAAAACCAGAGGGCTGACCAGCAACAGGGAACAGATTTTCACTGTACTATAACATCCTTATTGTTCTACTTCTTTTACTAGGACAGCAGGATTCTTTTTTTCACTGGAGAATGGGAGGAAAAGTCATCCACTTTTCTTTCTTGTTTTTCTCTTTTTGTCTTTTTGGGACTGTTATACCCCTGACTTGTGGATGCTTTTATGGAAGGAGTGTTGCTAGAGCAGAGCTGACCTGTCAGAGCTGAGACAGGTTCCCTGTTTGTACCACAGAAGTCCTCCAGACTGCAAGTGTCCCGGTTGCTGGATCTGCCTCTGTAAAATGGGAAGAGGTTACAGTTGCAGAGCCTGCATGAAGGCTGTTCCTAAGGCAGAGACTGCTCAGATGTGCGGCACAGCTGTGCTGCTGTGCTCTCCATTGCAATCCTAACCTCCTATGGTTTCTGGCATTCGTTACCTCCTCAGGACTTTTTCCATCCGCACTTGTTTACTGACCTACGATTTTCCCTATTTTGCCTAATCTTGGTAATGAGAACCAAGATTAATACAAAGAAAACATGCTTTCATTAGACTTTAAGTGTCTTCCACTGATAGCTTTGCTTGATATCTCAGGCTTGGTTCAAAGTCAGGCTTTTTTTGGGATCATTGGCAGCAGGGGCTTGAGCCAAGATCCACAGCAAAGTGCTCCTGAGTTTTATTTAGGTGCCTGATTTCCCAGAGATTACGGAAGGAGGCTGCCTGAGCCTGAAGGATTGTATAAGTTTTCAGTGAATTTCAATCAATCCTCAACCAGTGCAAACAAATTAGGACCCCAATTTCCCCTTTCCACCCTGCTACCCCAAACAGAGACTTGTCCTCTCCTCCCTCCCGAAGTGCATTGGGCTTTTACACACTCACTGGTGAAATTGGCTCCTTAAACTCTCGCCATGTCGGCCTCTCTTTCCCTCTGTAAAAGTCACCAGCTAATCAGTGCTTCAGTCACTCTAACGCTTCGTAATTACGTTGTAGGGTCGCTGTGTGGGATGCTGTGCATTGACAAAACGTTGCATCTCTGAAGATGTAAGAGTGAAGGATAAAAGGGAAAAGCAGGACTTTTAATAGAAACATTAGTCATAGTTAAATTGCAGTGCCGTGTCGCTGTGCTGCTAGCTTCTTTGTGTCTCTAAAAATACCCTCTAGTGGCTTGGTTATTCACACAGTGTGCAGGTACAGAAAGGAGAGTTGGATGCTGGAAAACTTTGGCAGTCCTCAGCAGAGCCCCTGTCCCCGGCGCTGTGGCAGAGAGGGGAAGGGCTCTGCAGGGCTGATGCTCTCCTGTCAAAGGGTGGCTGTGCTCAAGGATGTTCTGTGTCCACCTCTCGCTGCTCCAGCCCTCAGTTGTGCGCTGGATTGGTGGTGTCGAACGAAGAGGAGTTTGTTTCAATGTCTGCTGGACTTCTCTGCTAACTGATGCAGAGCAAGGAGGCCTCGTCGATGCTGAGGTGTGACCCTTGCTGCAGAGCACGCCTGGTTAGTCTAGCTTCAACGCAGAGACTGTTTCTACCTAGGGTACATGGCAGCACCTGAAAGCAAAGAGTGCTGCAGGAGTGCGGTTAGAAGGCAATTAGAAGAAATCTAACTTTGATAATAGCTAATCTCTGGTGCAGAGTATTTAGGGAAGCTCTGTGATTGCCCTTACCAGAGGTTATTTTTAGCCCTCTGTGTCTGTGGTGCCGAGTGTTGCAGATGAGACGAGGCCAGCTGGTTTTCCAGTGAGGGTGTAACACAGCACAAAGCTGGCCAAGACTTTTCAAATGTTTCTGAAATGGCACTGGAAAGTGCTGTGATATCGCTTCTTCATCAAAGGGATATAACACATTTTTTTTAATTTCTGCTTTTAAAAGAAATGTAATTCAGTAATTTACAAGCTCTAGTTCCTTGTTACTTCAGTTACAGGTGGTTGTGGTTTGCTTCTCACAGCAGGATGAGTGCAGTCCTGTGAACAGTACTATCTCAGCTCACAAACTAAGAGCAGGCAGAAGCCTTTCCACTAGGAAGGAATAAATAGATTTGGCCATGAAGCTGTCACGTTCCTGCTCACCTTTGTCCCAAAGCTGCCATCCCTACAGTCATTCTCTGACCCCTGTGCAGCATCCATGCAGACACCGCGCTGGAGGATGTGGGCAGTTTAAATGCAAGTTGTAAAGTTGTAATCTGTAAAATAAACAATGGTTTTACATGTTTAGATAATCTTTTTTTTTTTTTTTTTCTTTTTTTTTTTCTTTTTTCTTCCACACACAGCTTTTCCCAGCTCCACTCCAGACACTTTCTAGGAAGATTGTACAGTCCAGGACCAATAGTACCTTAGTTGGAGTCTTTGCCATTATCCTGGTTTTTCTATCTGCCTTTGTCAACATGGTATGTGCATTATTTCCCTTGACCCACTCAGTTCTTTACAGTTTTCTTATTAGTGCTCTGCAGCATTATAACCCTTACAACCACTGGGTTTAACGTAATCCTGCCTAATGCTTACAGCATCTGAGGTCAGCCCCCTTTTGCTTTTTGGTCACAGAAAGGAAATGGGAGCCAGGCAGCTGCATACCTATAGCCCATTATATGCCTGGTACTCATTTGTGCCTGTGTTTTTTTCTGATCCTTTAAATGCTCCTGCTACAAGTACATAAACCATGCCTGAAATGCACCCCAGCATGCAGGGCCAGCACGAGGCCTATGCGTCATTTTACTCCCACAGTACTGAGTGGGACTTAAGTGTTGCGTGGGCTTTGCGCTGGCCGTCTGCACAGTACTGAGTCTTGCTCTGAGTGCAGTAATCACTTAACAGGGACTGTAAAAGCTTCGCTTTAAGTTGCACTTTTGGGACTGGGGTGGTTTTGCTTCACATGCAAACACCACTGCTGTTTCAGACTCAAAGGGAGTCTGGCTGTTTTCTAGGTCCCCATGGCTGCTGGTTTCTCACTTGTACAAATGGCTTCAAGGCTGAATGCATTTTAAAGAAACTGCTTTAACATTCTATACCTTGCATATATCTATTTCAATTTTAAGAGAGGGAGAAAAAAGAGAAAGAAAGAGAGAGATAGATGGTCCCGGGACTTGGGGGTAGCTACAAAAATTTCTCATGACTCTGCTTTCAGTTACAGCCTCAGCTGAGGCAATGCTGACTTGCACTGGAATGGAGAGGTTTAACACCTGAAATCAGATCACTATTTTCTCTTGCCTAAGCTTCCCTATTTGCATTGTGGAGATTTAGGAACAGTTTTGTGCTCTGTTGAGGTACTTGAATGGGAGGTGCCAGCTCAGTGGTGTTGGCACCCCACTGCCTTCGCCCACAGCACACCTGCAAAGAGCTGGTGTGGGTTGCTGAGCACCACACAGAAGAAACTTATTTTTCTGTGTAATGTTTGATTCTTTGCAATTGTGAATTGCTTTGTGTAAAAATTTGCGAAATGGACAAATGGAACAGCATACAGGGATCAGAATGGGGCTCTACTGCTTCCTCAGTATAACATAAAACATTGATTGAGCCTTGCCAGTAAAGTGTTTCCTGTACAAGGACCCACGGCAGAAGTGGTAGGGACTTTGAGATGGCAGGTGAAAGTTACCAGTTCAAAAATTCCTATCAGTAGAAATACACCAGGACCTTATCACAGAAAATTGAATGTGTTTGTACTTATCTACGATCCCTCTGCCTGTAAACTTTTAGGCATAAAGTTGTTCACAAAAGTTGAACACCAAAGTAGCTTTCTAGTGTAAACAACCTGGGTTTTATTAATTATTATTATTTTTTGGAAGGGGGGGAGAGAAAAGCACAGCCACTGCACATCCAATAAAACATAGGTTAGTAATTTCATTTTGCACGTTGATTAATTCCCCTGCTACAGCCATTTTCAAGAGGCTTTTTAATTATTAGAAGCTATTTGATTTTATTCTCCTATTCTATGCCTATAATACCATCTTTTTCTTCAGTTCATGTGCAGCACTGTGGATCTTGCCAGCTGCATGGCTGCAGAATACAACATCACTCCTGACCGGGTGGACATATGCCTTATCAGCAACCTGACTTCCAACTACAGCCTGGGCACGTTGCAGGGGTTCTGTGACAGTCCTTTGCCTAACTGCAACTTTCCAGAGGTAATGCTTGAAAAAAAAAAAAAAAAAAAGGGCTGCAGAGCTTCACCTGGGAAGGGGCTATAAAACTGTGTGATAAATCTTGGTGGTTCAGAGGAAAGGAGGTTGCTCCTGACTGATGTTATAAGGCTGGCGCAGGCCACGACTCACAAACTTAGGTGGCTGAAGTTGTTATCAGGAGTCCACAGTCATATTTAAGTTCCTTCTGGGTTGAATAATCGGTAGGCTTTTATAATTGTTTTTAATGGCAAAAAGCAAATACATTTTACACAGTGGTAGAATACTTTGCCAAAGAAATCATCCTTTTGCATAGCTATTCAAGACCTTTCTGTGAGTTTATATGTCACGGCCACTATGTGTGTAGTCTGCTGCAAATGGAAGTGAGGGGAAAAATCTCGCTAGCATGCAGGCAGAATTTATGTCAAGACAATCTGGATTTATGGTATATTTTGTTCAGATTTATGGCCAATCTGTAGCCATACAGGTGTCCAAGGTGCTGCTGAAAGCCCTGGTGTCCCACTTAATTTGTTTCAATTTTATCTGATGGGAATATTGCCACAGTCTGATTCAGTGAGGTTTTTGAGACCACCATTACTGTGACTTTCAGCCCTGCACAGGCTCCTGATGAGTCCACAGTAAGACCCAGGAGCAAAATCTGGCACAGTGGAAAACTGGAAGTAGCCTGCACTCATCAGAATGTGGTGAGGAGTGCTGGTTCAGAACAAGAGGGATTATAATCAATGGGGAGCAGCCATTTTGCGTGCAGAGAATGCTATCACAGCATCCAGCCAGCTCCTGCTGTTCAATGGGCGAAGGAGGGAGGAGTCCCTCCCCGTCGCTCTGCAGGGCAGATGCTGGAGCTGGTACAGGAGGTGCCTGTTGCTCCCAGCGTGCTTTCAGAGGTGGGGGGGATCCTACCTCTCCGCCACAAGGAACAGCCTCACATTTTCTAGAAACTGAAGAGTCAAATAACAAGCTGTACAAGTGATTTTCTCAAATTGAATATATCAGCAATTAACTATTAATAAACGAGCTCAGAACATGAGCGTATTTATTCTTCAACCAGGATTTGCTTTTAACTGAATAGATGAATAAAGTTGTTAGGCCAGAAATAGGCCTGTCTGAACAGAGTGGAAACTTAAAGCTTCGTGGATTTGATAGCTGGGAGGCGATGAGCTGGATAACATACCTCTTTGGTTTTACATCTATAGCAGCTTTCCCAGGAGCAATACAGAGCACTCGCAACCTGCAATCACATTGGAAAGCACTGGCATGGTAAACATCCAGCTATCAGATTGGCAAAGTTCGTACCCTGGTGACTGCTACAGCAAGGTGTGGCAGCAGGTTGAGCTACCACACATACACACTCTGGTTCTGCAGCTGCTGGCAGAAAAAAAAAAAAAAAAAAAAAAAAAGATCACGGTGTTGGGCATTGGTAGAAGCACGTCCAGCCTGTATTTTGCCAGTGGGTTCAGTGTGTCACATCAGCAATACTTTCCATTTGGCCTCAAGTGGATGTCTGTTAGTCCTGACAGGGTGAATTCTTAATACCTGTGTAATGTGTAGATAAGATACACTGTTTTGGGACCAGAATTTGACTTCAAAACATGGAATATTCCAGAATAACTGGATGCTGCTTTCTGCGAATTTAACAACAACCATGTCCAGGGTGAGCCTACACCACAACTTTGTATCTATAATCATGTGCCCTACACCTCTTGAGTATAAAGCAAATAATGCCTGATAAGGAATGCTAGATTTGTTCTCTCCATCAGTTCAGCTTTAACACTTAAATCTCCTGCAGTGTTGGAGGATCCCACAAGCAGAACCAAGTCTACATGTTCATTCAGCCCAACCACGTGACTTCCAATCCCTTTCTATCCCTCTGTTTAGTTTCCTTTGTTTTCAGTTTTGATTTATCCAGCTGACATTCATCTCTCTTCTGTTTTTTCCCCCTTTTTGTCTTTATACAGTACTTTACCTACAGTGTCTTATTGAGTCTCCTGGCCTGCTCTGTGTTCCTTCAGATCAGCTGTATTGGAAAACTGATCCTTATGTTATTCATTGAATTTATATATGTTCTCATTGTGGAAGTGCCAGGGGTGAACCTTTTTGACAATGCAGATCTCCTGGTTACAGCTAACACCTAGTAAGTGCCTTTCACTTCTGAAATCTTCACCTAATTTCTCTCACCCGGTGATTTCAGTGTGATATTAGGTGGATGGGCGTGCCAGGGCCATGGTGCAAGCAAGGGAAGTGCATGGTACCAGGGCAGGCAGGCTGTAAATCAAAGTCTGTCTATGCTGCTCTCCAGCTCTGAAGAGTAGGAGACCACAGTTCCCTTTAAGACCTTTTTATTCTGGAACTTGACTAATGAACCTTCTATTAATAACAAAATATAACTGCAGTCAGAGTGGATCTGTGTTTTGTTTTGTTTTGTTTTTTCTTCCAGAAATGGGGAGCTGCAGTTAGTCATTCTCACTTCTTCTGGTAATACACTCTCAATATAGAAATGTTTTTCTCTCAGAAAAGAAAAAAATCCCCTACAAATTTGAGGTGGCTTAGGGATGTGGTAATGAACCACTGTTATAGTGCACCCAAAAAATGTGTTTGACATGTGGCTAGTGATCTTGCTGCTGTTGGATGTGTGTCCACATTTGAAAAGCTGGTCTCAGCACAATTCCCAGCCGAGGGACCTGGGCTAAGAAGGAGTATCCAGTTACCTTTTTGCTTACAAAAGGTAGTTTGTCTTCACCAGGTCACATATTAATCACGGTTGCAACTGCCATCCACTGAAATGGATACCCCTCTCCTGAAAGTCATGTCGGGGAGGTAAATCGGGCACATCCATAAACACTCCCTCCTCCACAGGTTTCATTTCTCACTGGGAGTTTGCATTGGTGTGTTAACTACTTTTTTTTTTTTTTTTTTTTTTTTATGATTTGTCCTCTTGGGCAACACTTGTGCTCAAGTGTGGGCAGAGCATTAATTTAAATCACACCGAAGTATTTCCACAGATGCTGAGAAACTCTTTAGTGGTAAAGATTTGGTAAGCAATGGGATAACCCAGTAGGGCAATTGTAACATTTCCAACCCTGATGGTTTAAAGGCCAATATAGGTGAACCATCTCTAAGGATTGTAGCTATGGTTGCTCCTGTCTTGAGACAGGAGGGTGGTTGAGGATCTGCCCCGGCTCTGTGCTGTTTTGTGTGTTATGAAGTAGCTGATGCAATTGCTCGAATTTCTTGATATTCATTAAACCCTACTGGCTGGATGTACCTGGTTACTTCTGTCCTTCACATAAATATTCCATGATTTTTAACATTCCTGTGTATCCACTAATAATTAATGGATGTATGGCTTTTATATCCATTGGCAGTAATCACTTAAATTATTTTGTTAACTCACGCAAATGAAATTGTCTAAGAAACCCATTGGAGCTTTCTGTAGGGGTATGGGGAGAATGAGGTTTCCCTTCCTTTTTTGCAGATGGTGTGTATTCCAACAGTGGAAGCTATTTATCATTTTCTAACACAATTAGAGAAATAAAAGCATTTTATATCCCAAATATCATTTCATTCTTGTAAGTCAGGCACTAAGTGAAATTACAGCACTTAGTAGTATAATTTACGTCACTCCACAATCAAAATGTCAGTAATAAAGTGGAGAAGGTTAGCAGGTTTTCCCAGAAACAACTTTCTGTGGTGCTGTATTCTCTCTCATTAAATGGTATTTGTTTTGTCCTGAGAGCTCCACGGACCGCTTTTTAATGCCTCAGAGTCTGGCAGTCCATTTGTGCATTGTGCAGGACGGGAGCTCAGCATGTTACAGAGATGTACCTTATTGTCCAGCTGATATTAAAGAAAAAAACGTGACCTCATATTACTTTAATTGGGTGCCTGTTGTAGCGACATAATTACTATCTGCTCTGCAGTCATTATGGTGCTCTAATTAGAAGTGATGCAGATGTCGCTTCACACTTCTGTGTACAAACCAGCGCAGCATGCAGGCAACTGAAAGGCTGATTGTAACACGGTGGGATTGGGTAGCCTTGGCTGGAGTGACACACCAGCATGGTGACACATGAAGTGTAACTGGATGCACAGAGCTTCTACTGTCTTACCTTTTCCCCATGCAGGAGATAAATGCATTGGTTTTGAAGATGTGATGGACCAATGTGGTCTTCTCGGTTAGGTTTCTGTGTAGCAGAGCCTAAAATGCTTTGCCCAGCAATTTGTTCATCAAGCCCGGAGATGCTGTTGTCCTATAGGAACTGTCCCCAAAGTCAGACACTCCTCCTCCTAAAAAAGTGCATTTAATGTTGAACAGGAATGTACTTAGCAAGTTTTTTGCTATTGTATCTTCCAGTAATTAAAGAGCTATCTGCTACTGGAAACGTCTGTCCCATGGGGAAGAGCCTACCAATGCAACTCCATTATTGCTTGCATTGGGCGTTTTCAGTTAGCCAAAGTTTTTGTATAAATGCTGGGTTTGCTGCATTTTACAGTCTACGTTACTGCTGAGGATTTTAGAGCAAGCATAGCACCTGCAGTGAGCAGCAGGCCCAGCAAAAAAAGGTCAGATCTGCCCCATCTTCTCATAAGACTGAGTGATGAAGAGGCATCAAGTCGGTCATCCTTGGCCAGGCAGTGATTTAGGAGAGCAGGAGACTCATGCTGCGTGCAGTAAGTGTCTCCAGCTCTGACTAGCTCCATCCTTTAGTGTGGGAGTTGCTGGCCCCGGGGCTCCCAGCCTGGGTCCAGAGCCAGACACAACGTGGGCTTTGCTACGTGGTCAGTGCTGGAGCTGGCCAGGAGGCCTCGCAATAGATCGTGTGCAAGACAACACGGGTTGCAAAATCTGTGTCAGAAGAAATTCCATGCTCAGAGATGAAAAAAATGTCTTGGAGCAAACAAGGTTAGAGAGCAACTATGGCTTTATTTTTTAGTTTTATGCTCAGTTAGGCTCCCTCGGCTGTTTCAGTTTTGATCATTTCTAGCTCTGACACTGTAGTGAGAGAAAACTCTGGTCTGATGCTCTTTGGACAAGTGTGAGTTTCCCTAAAGATCTATCCCATTAGTAGCCTGCAAAGCCGTAAGTCAATGACAGAACAGTAATTTTACCACTGATTTCTTTCTTTCCATTTAAACAGTATTTTAAAAGACACATATACGAGGTTCTCAGCCACCTAATACTCCTCCCACACTTGAGAAGAAAGCAGCAGCATTAAGCAATCAATCAGTGGGGAACTCAGCCAACTACTACCTACCAGAAAGCTCTTTTCCTTCCTTACACTGTAAGAAAAGCACACCCTCCATCTTCAGCAGCTCTGCTTCATAGGAGCCCTTGGCAGGGTAGTGAATAGTAACAGCAGTCTGCATAAGGGTTTTCTTCAGTGCACTCATGCACAGTACCCATAGCTAGGTGCAGCACTGGAGATGAGCAGCTTGCAGAAGGGGATAGTGCCAGAGGTAAAGGAGCTAGGCATGCCTCCAGCTTACAAGGTATGGGGAAGAAGGCAGCTAACCCTCACGAGATGTTAACCAAAAGCTTCCTTCTTTACATCAATTATTTTCTGCCCGACCTAATGAAGTAGTGACAGATGCACGAGCATTTGCTAAATATCCCACACTGACATTCAAATCCCAAATGATTCTCTGACTCTTAATGCTCCTTAGATGTTTTAACTAAATTAACCATGTTGCACCATCACTCTGGATCTTCGAGCATAGCTCAGACAACGGCTTTTTTTCTCCCCCAATCTTTTTGCTCTTTTCCGTTTTAAAAGGGCTATAGCCCCGCACAGCGTTAGAGGTGCCACATTGCAGAGGAACTCGTGCATTAGGTACAGGACGAGTGCTAGAGGAAGCACACCGCTCTACTAACCTTGTCTGTGTTTTTTTTTGTTTTGTTTTCTTTTCTTTTTTTGCAGCGTGTCAGCAAATGCAACGTTACCATGGTGAGTCACTTTGGCATGACGTGTTTTTATGGGTTTTTGTCAGAAGGCATTTTCTGTTCACGAGGTGCAGTACCAGCATGTTGAGTCACCAGTGGTGCCTGGGACTTGCTTATGCACCGCTGTGATCCGGTGCAATACCGCACACATTCCCTAAGTGGATTGAGTATTGCCCTTTGGTCTAAACAGCTGCTCTCAGAGCATCCTCTTACAGTGGGAACTTGCTTTGGAGAGCATCAAATAGATGTTCCAGTTACAAATTAAAGGTTTTGTCACAATGATATTTTCATGCTGTATAACTGTAATTTAAATAATTTTTATTTACTTGCTTGTCACAAGGGTTGGGAATGTATCTTAATGTTCCTTTCAGCTTTTAGACTTTTTTATAAGACAAAAGCCATTTAAAAGTGATTAGCATTAAAAGTGATTAGCAAAGTAGGAAGTGTAGAACAGTTCCAGACTTCGGAGGCTGGGGAAGGCAGGAGACACAGTAAATACACTCTGAAGAACTGTCAGCATTTCAGCTTTGCCAAGCATAGCACATATGGCTATTCTCCTGAAAGTGGCATTTACATTGATGTTAACCCACTTTAAGAAGTTGGATTAAATTTCTGATTTTGAAGTCCTGCTTCAGAAACCAGCACCCATAAGTCAAAGTCCTTAGCTTATTTCAGGTATTGTTTACCCTTTACCAACATGGGCTACAGAGGGAAGGAAAAAAGCCTTTTCTTCAGTGGTTAGTTAGCTTTAAAGTGAGAATGGGGGAGTGTGCTGTGTGCCTCCACACTAAGAATAACTGGGAAATTCTGCTCTTTTGTTGGCTGCAGCTCGCCAGTGATGACACGAGTCGCACTGAAGATTGTCACCCCTGTCATCATTACAGTCTTTGTCCTGGCACTGTACTTGCATGCCCAGCAAGTGGAATCCACTGCAAGGCTTGATTTCCTCTGGAAACTCCAGGTTAGGGGGTGTTTGCTGTGTTGGAGTTATACACAGTCTTTGGTGTTAGCATAAAACTACTGCATTATTCACTATCAAGTTTCAGTGTTATAAAATGCCTCTGAATTTAATCTGAACCTGGAACATAACTGGGTGTACCAGTAATGTTCCTTTCTTCTTTTGTACTTCTCATTCTGAGCGCCTCTCATCCTGGTTATTTAATTTAACCCTTTGTTTCCTTGTACGTGCACTTAGAATGGTCCCTGCAATAAAAGATCATATATGTGAAGATATTGGTTAACAAACTCAGGCACCCGAGCCTGTCAGTGTTGCAGGAACCTGTAATATAACACAATCTGTAAATGTAAGAAGCTCATATTCACGGCTGATTTGCTTCCCAGAGTTCAGTCAACTTTAGTTTGCTGTGGTCAGAGGTATAAAAGATTCACAGTTGCAGTTTCATTCAGCATCTTGTTAAGCAGTGAGAACTGGCTTCACATCCAATCTTCATTAGCCCCTAGGCAGCGACACTGCTAGCCAACATGGTACAGACAATGCCTCTCTTTGCTTCCATCCCTGGGTTCAGTGTTAATATTTTTACTACGTGTGCCCATGATGTCGGGGTGTCCTATGTGATTCTCCAGTAAGCAGGACAGGGCTCAGCTCTGCCCATGACTCATAGCTGGGAAACCACAGGACTGCAGGTTTTCTATAGATTTTTTACCTTCTGGACAGTAGGACATCTTCTAATAATAGGTCTCAGTGGTTTGAGTAAGAGGCACTGAGGAAGAACCAATTAATTAAAGCTCCTTGGGAAGCAGATAAACATTGTTATCCTCATTTATAAATGGTAAAACAACGGCGGCGATGAGCTCACTTGCCTGTTCCAGGTCTGTGCTCAGCTGGCCAAAGCATATTGTTTCCCCAGGCAGAGCCAGGTGTTTTCATTGTTCTGGCTGGACATACCTTCTAAAAGGTCCTTCTTCACTTAACCTCCAGTTTCAGATGTCCTGTTTTAGAAACCAGCAAAGTCATAAAGTGCTTTGCAACTGTTGCTTGTTTCTTTGCCAACATGTGGGTAAGGGATGTTGGGGAGGTAATCCCTTCTGTGGTGGCTGTTGACATGGCTAAGCTGTGTTTGTCCATGTCAGTGTCTAAAAGAGCCAGGACATTCTGCCCTTTTTTTAACTCCAGCTCTCCAGCAATGACAAGAGGCTCTGTAAAAATAATAATAATAATAATTGAAGAAAATCCATTTCAAAATGCTATACACTGTTAGGGGGAATTTTGTCTGCTGCCTCTGCTGAAGGTGATCATGCTGTACACAGGGTGCTCTTCAGGGCTCCCATAAGGCAAATCACTCTACGTGTCCTCTGTACCAGTTGTGCAGTCTCCAGCTGTTGCCTGACCCATGTTTGTCCATAGCTCTTTGCTCAGAAATATTCTAAATGGCAAAAAGTAAAACAAGGAGAAAAATACGGCAACTGTCAGGTAACTGGGGAGAGAAAAGTCATCATCAGTACCCACACCTCTATGCTCCTCCTGAAGCCTTATGTGCTTGCCTAGGAAAGCCAGCTATGTCTGTCCATGGGTGCTAGGATTGTAGTGGAGTTCTCCAGAAGGAACAGACCTTGTAGAGATTACCTGATTCAGTGCCTAGAAATGTAACAAAAAATGATTTTGGTGTTATTCTATGTCTGCCTGTAGGTAGCCCCTTTGGCTTTTATATACATGTGCACACAAAGACAAACATCTTCCACTGCAAAACATGTTCCTGCATCTCTCTGCCTCTCCCTTCTTTGCTGTTCCCCCACTTTCCTCCATTTCTGTCCTCCCTGCAAGTTCACGTTCAGCATTTTTCTTTCCTCGAGAGCAGTTACCGAAAGAATAAGCATGTCACTCTTTCTCCCTCCTAAACTAGGCCACTGAAGAGAAAGAAGAAATGGAGGAACTGCAGGCCTATAACAGACGCCTCCTCCACAACATTTTGCCCAAGGACGTGGCAGCCCATTTCCTAGCTCAGGAGCGGCGAAATGATGAACTGTACTACCAGTCCTGCGAGTGTGTGGCTGTCATGTTCGCCTCCATAAGCAACTTCTCAGAGTTTTATGTGGAACTGGAGGCCAACAATGAGGGGGTGGAGTGTCTGAGACTGCTCAACGAGATCATTGCCGATTTTGATGAAGTAAGTCACTGAAAATCTGTGTGGCTAGAGCAAACAGAATCAATTAATTTATTTGGGCTTTGCTGAACTTATGAAGGAAGGTGGCTTATTGAATCCTTGTGCCATGTTTCGTTTCTCCCCATTCTAGAAGTCCTAATTCTTTTTTCATTTCACTCCCTTTTCCCTCCTCTGTTCCCTTTCCTTCTGTACTTCGAGTAATGGAGACTGTCTAGAGTTTTGTAGTGCTTGTACCGAGGGAGGACACTTGGCAAGGACATTAACAGCATGTGTGTGTCTGACTATTCGGTTTCTTTGCACTTCTCATGTGTGACAGATAATAAGTGAAGACCAATTTCGGCAGCTGGAGAAGATTAAAACCATTGGCAGTACATACATGGCTGCATCAGGCCTCAATGACTCCACTTACGACAAGGAAGGGAAGACACATATCAAAGCTCTGGCTGATTTTGCCATGAGGTTAATGGACCAAATGAAATACATTAATGAACACTCATTCAACAACTTCCAGATGAAGATAGGTAATGTCACTGCGTTTATGGGATTGAATATCAGTAGCGGTCATTCTGAGCTGGGGCTCTCACAGAGAGAGAAAAACACAGAGGTTACCTTGGCTGTGTAATCATGTTAATTGTTCTGTACCCAGTGACAGAAAAATAACAGTCTGCCTGCTTGGGCCTCTGTGAAATGCCAGAGCAGTGCTGTTAAGGCAACAGTGTTATTACCAAAGCTCCCTGGAGAACCAGGAGCAGTTGGGCAAGTGACTTTGGTGCAGAGAAGCTCCTATCATGGCATGGTCACACACAGTGGTTCTGCTTGGGCCCGTTTCACCTGTGATGTGCTCTGCTGCCCACATCCTCAGTGGTCCCAGGCTCTGCTGTTCAACAGCTGGTGTTGGGCATTGGGCTGTCTTTCAAATCAGGAAATAAAAAGAGACGGGAAAGTAGAAGGAGATGAAAAGGTGAGGATGTCGAGTGTGGGGTTTGGACTTGAAGGCTGTCGGGGTGCTGCAGTGCCCATCTCACATCCACCTGGCATTGCAGTGTGCTGATGTCCAAGTGAGCAGTTAGCTTGGCAACAGGGTGGCAAATAACACTTACCCTGCTATCTGGTACGAAAATAGCTGTGGATTGAGCAGCTGCTGCAAGTGCTGCCAGTCAGACAGTCATAACTGATCAAAGAAGCCAACTATGCTTTAAAGTTTCTTCCCCTGCAGTTGGCAACAACTTTATGTGTCAGGGTAAAACACAGAACTGATGAACCTCAGGACTTTTTGTTGTCTGAAAAATAACTTGCCTCAAGCTTCATGTGGTTCATGTGTGATGGATCTGAGCACTGTGGGCTTTCTTCCCTACTTCTAGGCCTCAATATTGGTCCTGTGGTAGCTGGGGTGATAGGAGCACGTAAGCCCCAGTACGACATATGGGGAAACACGGTGAATGTAGCCAGCCGAATGGACAGCACAGGGGTGCCTGACAGGATTCAGGTAAGGAAATCACTGGAAAACTTACACTGCCTGCATCATTTACGGCTTCTGGAATGTAATTAGAACTGGAATTTTAGTTTCATTTTATTCCTTTAGGTCATATATTTATTTACATAGCACTGAAAGAAAAGGGAACTGGGGAATGCTAGCAGCAGCATCAAACTGTGCCTTTTAATTTTGACCAGTGTAGCAACCTTGGGTCAAAAAACTTGCTGTTTAGTTCTGTAAGCGCTGAGCTGAGCTGAGCTTCCTTCCCTGAGCGCCTCAATGGCGTTGGGCACACCGTCCTGCTGCGATGCTTACCCACTCACGCTGGTGGCTTTGCTGTGAGGCTACACGCACGTGTGGGTTGTTTTCTTTTCCAAGGACTCGTGTCAATGTATTTCTGTATGCCACGTCTCTCTTCACAGTGCCATCTGTGTTGTGAGGCTAGCAAGGAGATAGGCATCAGTGGAATGAGAATATAACACCAGAGAGAGAGGACAGTTAAATGGGTTAATGGAAACTGTCTTGTAATCAGACATCTCCTTGGCGTTCAGGCAGTCACCTTTCCATTGATTCAGTTTTGCTGTCCTGCTTTTGCTGAGCCAAGGCCCACACTTACAGATTGTCGTTCCCTAGGAAAATACTGAAGGGATGTAAAAATAACTGAGTAACTGAGGTAAAATCCAAGAGGGGAAGCCATGCCATTTCTATCCAAGTAAGCTGTCAGTTAACTGGATCAATACTTATCCAACACCCTTTAAACTTTCCCACAAGACAGTCCCTGAACAACTCATTTGAGTTAAGCAAATCAGTACAACAACACGACAGCAGTAGGAAGCCAGAACTGGAAATATTTAAAACCACCTGAAAAAGTATGAGAAATTATAAAGTCAGAAAGGATTCACCATAGAAGAGATAGGATTTAAAAAAAAAATTTGCTTTTGTTGTTTCCCATTTGCTAGTGAAGTACTTAGATTTTGTGTTTATGAGTGACTCAGACAAGGCAGAACTGGGCTTTCCAAAGATTTTTCTTCAATTATTTTTGGTTGGTTGTTTTTGTTTGCTCGTTTGTTGTTGTCGTTGTTCTGTTTTTTTGCTTTTGAATAGCATCTGCTGTAACAGCCAGGTACTGGGAAACTGGGAGAAGAGAGTCTGTGATGGACCTGTCAGTGGGTCTAGTAACTTCAAGCACTTTGACTGCTGTATTTCAAAAGCTTGGGGTGAGGTTAGTTACAGTGCTTGATAGGATTTTGCAAGTGAGGTAGATGGGAGGAATGATTTACCCAAAAGTTCGGTTTTGTTTGCTTAGGCTGCAGAAAATACTATGCTACACCTAGCTGCCTCATTAGGCCCTGAACACCTCATGAAATCCAGCCTTTAACGTGCTGTTATTCTGCAGCCTAATTATTTTGGACTGGCATCTTCCCAGAAGATCTGGATGCTGGCTAGTGTTCTGTTCTTTGGCTCTTTCTCATTGCCCACTACCTTCTCCTCCACAAAACAGCCCCCTGAATGACTCCTGAATTATACATCCACTATGTAAATTTTTAAAGGCATTTTTAAGACTTTTAAAATATTTTAACCCATTTTCCTACTACCTCGCCAGTGATAGAATGAGTGCATCCGAGTATCCTGAACTACCAGGTGCATTTTTTAAAATGTGACTCATTTCTTTCTTTTTATACTGTGACCTCCTTGAAAAATACAGTTCTCTTCAAATACCTTACCCTGTATGGCTTCTGTAGTTTTCTCTATTTCAAAAGTCTGTGTTTGTTTTGCAACTTGTGCCAATTCTTTAGTTAGTGATTGATATGAAAAAGTCAACTCAGAAACAAAACAATTGATCCTTTAATTTTTTAATTTTAATAACTTTAATTTTACCTGTGGACTACTCCAGAAGCAAATGAAAAGACCGCATGGAAAGCATGACAAGCGTATGCTTATTCTTGTTTATTTTGCAGGTAACCACAGACATGTACCAGGTTTTAGCAGCCAACAACTATCAGCTGGAATACCGAGGGGTCATTAAGGTCAAAGGCAAAGGAGAAATGACCACCTACTTTCTAAATGAAGGGCCTCCAGTCAGTTAGCACCAATTGCAGCATCGCTCAGAGATGGAATTTGCATTACAGAAGATCGTGAACTGGAGAAGAATCACTTTTCAGCAGTGAATCTTACAAATGCAACACAGTTGAAATTTCAGTGACTCTAGAGCTGGTATCAGCAAACTCTTTGGCCACCTATCATGAAATGCAATCAAAAGAAACCATCTTCAATTTGTTCCCGGCTGAGTGCTAAATCAACCAAAGATGTGTACTACGGCGTTCACAGATAAGACATGAATTTGGTATCTTTAAAAGAGGCTGCTACCACAGGATGATACAAGAAGCTATTTAAGTATTTATTGACGCAACACAACAGTTACTTGGTTGAAGGAACGTATGATTCACTACAAAGCATTATTTTGGAATGGATTTGCACTGCCATAATGTTTCCATCCCATACTGCCAGCTATTTGAAGTGTACCACTGTGCTTTTATTAGCTGTTTTGAATGGGCTTTCAAAATTGATACCCACCATTGCAACACACAAAAAGGCCTTTTAGAATGGCATCATTAATGTTTCAGTGTGAAAAGACGTTATAGCTCTGGCCTTCTCTTTTCCCTTCTTTTACATGGCTAAATGACTGCTCTTTTGAGTAGAGCTGGCACATCTTGCGAAGGGGAAGATCAAGATAAAGAAAGATGGATCTACAAACATATTTATTAAAAAGTCTTCTGTGCTCTTCTTTGGTATATATCAGTTTACATGGGAAAGACTAGATGTAAACAAGAGACGTTGGGGGGGAAGGAAACTCCCCTGAAATTTGTTGTGTTTTTTTTTGTTTTGTTTTTGGTTTTTTTTTTGTATTTTTTATTTTGTAATATTGAAAACATGGAGATCTAACAGAAATACCAAATTCTATATTTTGTAAATTATATATAAATTAGAAGGCAGGCTGTCCACACCGCGGTGTGTTGGGAGGTGTATATAACCTGTTAGACTTTTGTGTAGCTTTTTGTGCATAATACTCTGAACACAGACTTGGCAGTTTTCAGATTATCACTATACAATTGAACAACAACAGGTGAGTTTCCAGGCTGGATCAGACGCATTTTAAAAAGAAAATCCAGAAAAATCTACAACCCCAAAGAGGAAAAAAAAAAAAGATACAGTAAGATAGAGTAGTCACACAGTTGTTCAATGCACCATTCATATATAGGGTGGCATCTTAACAAATGGAAACAGGACCTATTAATTTTAGCTAATGAGACGGTATTTGTCAAGCAAGTTAAAAAGCTCTAAGCAAATCTTCTAATTAACTGTAACAGGAACTCTTATAAGAAAAAGGATTATTTGAACTTTTCTTTAAAAAAAAAAAAAGCATTTTTCAGAGCTAGATTAATAGAATCCTGAGGATATGAGAGTTGTCTGATATTGTAACTGCCATTTAACATTACAAAGAACTATGTACTGCAGCATCAAGTAGACTTTCCTGTAATGAGCACTTACTTAAACTGAGTCACATATTTTCAGTTTTGAGGAGTTAGGCTATCTTCAAAAAGAGGTTTTGATGTCAAATGTGTGTATGAGGTGAGCGACCTTAAAATACAGTGCCATTGATATCGTGTTGGACATCTTTATCACTAGTGGGGGTTTATGAATAGTTCACTGTTACCATTTATGTACCTTTTTTAGCTATTAAAGAAGAATCCCTTGATATTTTATTAAAAAAGAAAAGAATTTAAAAACTATATTTTTTATATTCTATGAGGGGAGAGTTTTGATATTGAATTTGGCTAGCACTAAAAGTGACTCCAATCTTTTGACGTTTAATAAAGTTATTTTCCACTCTTCTCAGGGCAGAATTATTGTAGTACTAACAGCTTAATGATTGCACTGTGGTGGTAATTTATTTTTTTCCTACTTGACAACAAGAACAAGTGAAAATCCATGGGCCTGTCTTAATTAATTTGCCATATTGCTAAGCATAACCCTAGCATTAAGCCATTTAAGCACGAGCTTAAATGGCATCGCCCCTTGCCTTCCCCCTTCCACTAGGAAACATCTCTGAAAAGTATAGTATATTGACTTCTGTAAAACTGCCAAGTCTGCCCCTGTACTATACTTTTGCTCCTTTACATCCCTCCTGGTTTGCAAAATACTTAAGTTGCATCATGCCATTACGCATTTCTTCCCCATTCCACCCCTTTTATTCCCTCACTGAGTTCCATTACCTCCCTGCCACAAATTCATTTTTAGGTTTGCTTTCTGCTTTATGAAAGTCTGCAGTCTTCTTAACTTTTGATTCATCTTATGAAGTTGTGTTGTCAATGAAATTTCAAGTCCCCAGTATCTCTAGCTGTGATTGTTGACAGTGTGTCATGATCATTTCAAGGGGTATTCACACACTCTTTACTCTGGATCTTGCAAAAATGGATACAGTTATGATTTCCCATGGAAATTGAAATCTATTTAAGTAATTTAACTATATTAAACACTGTTTCACTGGTAAAGTGTCTCTGTTTTATTTTAGATGCAGCTGGCTAGTGAGGAGATCAGGTGGAAGTTGTGTAGATACACCCAGTTTGCACACAGAAACAGCTCTTGGCCAGCACTGGATGACCACTGGGACCACACCGGTACTACGCAGAACCCAGTTACAGCTCCTCAAGCTCTCACCTGCACAGTGAACACCCCCAGCTTCCCTCTCACATGCCTGCTGTGTACCCGCTTCTTTGAAACATTAGCCTCAGGACAGCTGACAAATCCACACTGTAGCACTAGGGATAGCTGAGGGGGAAAAAAAAAAACCACAGTACTTTTGTGTGCTCCTGAGGAAAGCAGCACTTCTAGTTTGAGCATACATGGAGGGGGCTAAAAAGAGCATTCAAAATTGGCTTAGGACAAAAATCCCCTTACGTCCGCTAGCTAAACCTAAAAGCACTGCTTGGACTGGGGTGGGGGAGATGTCAGAGAGCTATCTTAGGATGCAGTCTGAAAAGGGCCAATTTTGCAGATATTAGCTAAAAACAAAACAAATTTCCATTCTCTTGATCCTTTCTGTTATGAGTTTTTCAACTGAAGGAGACAGCACCTTACCCAGGGGAGGCAGAGCAACTTTTTCTGCCACCTGGCAGCCAGCGGGCAGGTGGCTTCCTGCAGAGACATTTATGGTTTCCGTCTCGTCCCTAAGCACCACACCATCCCCTTACGTCCCGCTTCTCCCCGGAGCTCTGCTTTCAGTGTGGTGCCAGGCCCTGCTGGACACGCTGGGTCCAGCTGAGAGCTGCCAGAACAGCACTGAGAGCCAGGCGGCCTTGAGGCCTGGCAGCAGCTGCCCCCAGCCCGTGCTTTAAACGCGCTTCCAGCCACAAACACCTACTGCCGCCTATTGGTAACAAACCCGTGCAGCCTCAGCCAGGGGGCAGCTTACAGGGAAGCAAAAAACGCAGCTTATAGATGACCAAAATTAATCACTAGTTAGGCCAGGCAGCGTGTTGCCATCCAAGCCACACGCCCACAGCAGAGCAAACAGCAGGCAGTAGTCAAGCCCCTGCCAGGTGCTCCAGTGCTGCTCCTCACTACGAGGGTGCCCTTGGAAGGCCCACGTGAGGCCCCCCCTGACCGAACCACAAACTCCTTTCCCCCTGCATGGCGCAACCCTGGAGCCCAAGTTCCCAAAGAAACATCTGCTCACACACGCTTGGTGCTCTCCTGTCCTTGGAGGGATCACTGCCATTGGATTGGAAATGAAATAGGGGCTGAGGGACACGCTGCCTCTCCGACCCTGCTCAGGCAGCGGCCCTGTGCCTGAGGGACAGGAGAGGACAACAGGAACCTGGCATCCAGCGGCACGCAAGGAGCTCCACTTCCACTAAATTCCACAGAAAAAAATCAACAACCAGCAGCCTTGTGCGATTCAAACTAAAACCATGTTGCTCAGGACAGCATTCATCACCCATAAATTTATCTCTACAAGTCTAACTCTTGCATCTGGTCATACCAGCAGAGAAGGACTGAACTAGAAGGTTCTCTGAATGCTGGATTTTTACAAGCAAACAGGAAACCCTGGGAATTTTCATAGTTTCACCTCTAACCTGGTCTGGCACGTCTTGTTTCTCATCTTATGCAAAATGTCAGCAAGTCCTGATATTACAGTCAGCTAAAGCCCTCTTTTTAGCACATAGTAATATCAAGTGATGAAGAACAGCCATATTTACCAAACACACACTAACCTGTCATTGTGAGGAGGGATTTTTATCAGTGCCGTAAAAACAAGCACAGAACAAAGACACAACTGTCCTCTGTTGCACCAACAGCTGCAGTTGTTCATTTTACCTGCCAGTTAGCGGTTAGCTTAATGCCAGCGTAACTGGAATGGAAGCGTGCCTCCACACGTTGCGGGAAAGCTTTCAATCCTCAAAAAGACATCTTTAGAAACTGGAGGAAAAGAAGGAGTCTCAGAATACAAACAAGATTATCTGCTGACATAAGAAATGATACAACGGGAAAGTCTTAATCTGCACAACAGCGGGAGTTAAAAGCGAAGTAGTACTTCAGGGGTTCAGAAAATAGCTTCCCTGTCTATTGAGTGGGACGAAGTGAAAGGACAGACAGGACTCTTCTAGACTTTGTGAGTAAGATAAAGTCTGTTTTTATACCTAAAAGTGAACATTCATACTTTTCAGTCATTGACTTAAAATGGTGAAGGACTGCTTTTCACCTTTTCTGGTGACCAGCACTCACAGAGGTGCATTAAAAGGGAAGGCAAGCAAACCTCCCTGTGCTAAGCAAAGGCTGATTGCTGTTCTTTTGGATCTATAAAGTATTTGTGGTTTAATCATCCCTAAGATTTGTATGCTTGCATCCATACCTCCTCTTTGTCTCTTTTCCACTGGCTCAAAGTGGGAGGAAAGAGGCTTAGCTGCAAAGCACGTTTTCTGCAACACCAGTTCTGGAGGCAGCACACCCAGGTATCTTCATGGCCTTGCTCTCAAACACCAGTCTCAGAAACAAGACATTACGAAGAACGTAATAAAACTTCTGTTCACTTTGGATTACAATTTCATTCTCTAATCCTTAGTTTTACCTTATTTTCTTGACTAAAACTACCTTTTGAAAACCTTTCTTCTCGGTCACAATCTGACTAAATAGCTTACTGAAGCACACACCACATTTTGATATGAAGTACCCCAGGAAACTTGTCTGGAGCAACACTTCGGAGCACAGCAAAACTCTGCCAGCCCCCAGATCTGACACCACAAGCAGCATGACAACCTCCCTATTAAAGCCTTTCTTTTTCCTCCTTTTTCTCAAGATTTGAGTGAATCCTCACGTTACTCCAGGTCACACAGAAACCCATCTATATCCATCGATTTGTGTATTATGGAGCATCACAAACAACCATCACCTAACTGCCAGAAGTGAGGCCAATGTAACCGATGCCGGCAGTATATTGCTGCTATTCTGTGTTGTAAACGTTAGGTGTTTGCTGCCTGTTCACAAATTTCAGGAGTGTATGACAGTGCTTTTGAATACAAGTCTCTCTCAAAGAGGTTCTATCGCAGTACAGAACAGCCTAAATCCAGAAAAAAATAAACAGTATTTCTGTTAGTTTATTTCATTTAAGCTAATCAGACTGATTTATTATTTTCCTGTCAGCACTTGTTTATTTCAGGTTTCAGCTAATCATTCACCCATTTCTAAAAGTATATAAAAAGAACAATAGTCCAAAAAGTACAAGTCGCTCCAATTTACTCACCAGTCCATTTCCTTTCAACCTTTCCGCAGTTTAAACAGAGGAAGTGTGCAAAAGTCCTGGGTTAAGTGGCAGAACTTTTTGGACAATTACTAAAAAGAAACCCTGCCAAAACAGATCACTTTCTAAAGATAATTAATAGAAAATCATGGTGACAAAAACGTGCAAGTATTTATGCCACTGGATGTAGGGCCACAGGTGCCAGAAAGCTGATCCCCAGAAACAAGGAGTTTCCAGGTTATGTCTTAATTAAGAACACATTCATGCATATGTCAATGCGAAACAAAACATTCCCAAATGTAGTAGCTTACATATTCCAAATCTCGTTTGCTAATATGCAATAGCATTTTTATTGTTGATTTACCCTATCCTCTACTGCCTCACAAAGGCAAAACTGATTTTGGAACTGAGGAGCTTACATGATATGCAGGACACATACTCTGTACATTCCTTCCATTGCCATACTTTTGAGTGAAGCGTTTTCATGCCACCGGTGAAATTCCCCAATCTCAGTCTCTCTGCAACATATATTTCACTGCATGATGTGACCCTTTTTATCCTCCAGTTCTGTATTCTTTTGTGTCCTTGGTTGTTCCTTTAAAAAAAAAAAAAAGTTTAACCATCAAGTGAAAAATGTCCACAGGCATCTTACACTGCTTTATTAAAAAAAAAGAAAAAAAAAGAAAAAGGAACAAAACCAAAAAGCGCCATCCAGACAGCTTCTTCTTTTGGAGAACAGCTTTACATTCCTGAGAGTATCTGTTGGAACAAGACTGCCTCTAAGTGTTCCAGGACTTGTCAGACATTGTAATCAGGGGACTTTCCCTGTGGTTGTCGCAGTCGAATTTGTAACGTAGAAAATGCTCCCACAGTCACATGAAAGAAGAGCTGCCACAGGTTGCGCAGTTCATACAGGTACATGTTACACAGGCAAATTAGCCCAAAAGTCAGGAAGGACTTGGCATTCCTCCAGCCCGTGTAATACACAAACAGGTAACACTGTCAGGAAGAAAGAACAAACCATATTACTGCATGGAAAACAACTTCCACCACCAAAATGTCTCTGGTCATTAAGAAATTAAAAACAAAGTAAAACCCGAAATTAAACATGTAAGAACAGCGTCAATTTAGCAGTTATGGAAGGGTGAAAGTACCTGACATCAACAACAATTCTCTCATGCTAATTGATTAAAAACTACAAAAACAAGCAGCTCATAATAAAGGGAAGTGGATGTTCCTGGCAAACACTGGTCAAAAATACACTCTTTGATCCACCTGAGCAACAGAGAAGCAGCAGGAGCCAGCGTTAAATCCTCTTCAGACGAAGGAGCAGGGAGGACAGGGAAAACACCAGGGCCCTGCAATGGGGAATACTCAGCACAAGGCAATCCCCCAGCTGCAAACCCAGCATCCTGCCAGAATTAATCAGGATTAACTGGTGGATGCAGACAAGTCCATACAGATCCACTGCCCTTCCTCGGGTGGTACAAAACGGATGGTGTTTTGAAAGAAATGCGTAACAACTCTACTTAACTCTATTGTGTTTAAAGTGTCCGTTTCTGCACACTGTGGCGTAATACAAAACATCTGGACTGCCCTCAGTTTCCTACCCTTTACCTTCTTACTACTGCAAGAGGAAATCTGCTCAAGTCTCTTGCCTCAGTTTTCTCTTCATCTCTAAAAGGACAGAGCTGGCCTGTACTTTTGTGTGGATATTACTTTTACTTCTCCTATTATTCAAACTACTTCCTTTTGACCTCCACCAAAAAAATAAGTTTGCCCCCTCTGGATTCTAGCAATTTCCATCTGCCAAAAAAAAGCTTTTACTGTGCTTCCAAGTAGATAACATCACTTGGGCTTACTTTGTAATCCAAATGTGCTCCCAGAGAGTATATAACTATTCTCACACAATTTTTTAACAGCATTCATCATCAGACTATGTAAGTGTTCTTCTTAAGCATTTGCTATCTTCCATTAGTGTTGGAGGAATTCTACTTAACTTATTTTAACATTTTATGTTCCTCAAAAAATGCCAAGGCATTGTACGCTTGCAGCCAAACGATAAAATTTATTGGGGTTACTTTATGGAAAACTTGCAGATGTGAAATGTAAGCACAGAGTATCAGATACGAGAAGGAGATAGCGGAAAGTGGCTGAAAGATATGAAAATGAAAGAGATGCACGATAATGTATGAAGTAGAGGAAAATTACTGCTTGTCATGCCTAGGTATTACTGTATTTACTTCAAACCTTTCCAAATTAAAGGAGCAGTAAAGCACTTGGTCAAATGGTTAGATCCACTTAACCTGGGAAACTATTACTTTAAGGAAACAATATAATCTCCACTGCTTGAGACTTCCGCAGACAAACTACACTGTATCGCTCAATCAACTAACTGAAAAAAAAAGTCAGCAAAAAAAGTGTATTGTATGAGTCTGCTGGAAGATATTTATTGATCAATACATTAAAATGGATTATTTTGGTAATCACTCTATTCAAGTATCTGTGACATTTAGGAAAACACGATGACATTTATGCATGACTGAGTGATATTTCTAAACGAGTGAATTATGCAAGCACAAGAACGCACCTGGTACAAACAAGCCGCTGTTCCAAGAAAAAATGCAATAACATAGCTGAAATCTTCACCTTCATTCTGTGAAAACAGAACAAAAAGCAATCACAGATGTTTTCCAATGTTTCATTGAACATATACCAAACATGAAAGTTATTCATTATTACATGTTAAAATAGTCTTACAGAGAGATTTTTAAGAATCCCTATAATAGGCTAATCCAAAGACATTAGCACTCATCATTGCTTATTTATTTCTAATAAACCACTGTGATCTGGAACCTGATTTGAAATCATGAAAATGTTTATTCACAGCAGATAACTAACACTGAGATTTTCAGACGTCTTAGAGGAATCCCAGCTCTAACACTGGAGACTCACCTTCTGTAGATGCCTCTGAAAATTAACTGCCTTTAATATCAACTTTGTAGAACTGTGCCTTCCTGCAGCATCACAAAATGGAAACAAAGCAAAAGGGAAACACACAAACTGGCCACTAGGGTGTGGTAAAATTCTACATAGAAAATAATGCAGGCACCTTTGCCTCAGTGGAAATGAGAGCAAACAAAACGTAAATTTATCAGATTATTAGAAAATTCAGTTTACTTGAAGGAAAATATAGAAGAAGTTACTTGAAGTAATAGAAATTTCCACTCTGTGTTTAAAAAAACAAACAAACAACAACAACAAAAAAGACCATGTATTGCTTCCAACCTACTCAAACAGGTTGCTTTTCAGTTCCTTTACAGCTAAGCAGAATAAATCTACACGCTCAGTGATATTCTAACTGCATTTCAAACAAATACATGCAACAATCAAAAACTTCCCCAGGCCAACAATGGGTACTCATGCCAATGTTCCCCCCTGCCAGCAGATTTCTCTTTGGGAAGAAGGCAATCCATTTGGAGCTACGACTGCTTTCTGCTCAGTGTGTTCAGTGTGAAGCATTTCTGTTTACAATGCTGACTAGACAAAAGTCAGTATGTCTGCACCTAAAACTCACCAGCACAGTGCAGTACATTCCTAAACCACACACACGTGCAGCGGCAGTGAGGCAGGGGTATTTGCTGCAGTATAGCTACAGATCATAACAGTTTTTCTAATACCTAAGTAAAATACTGATTATAAAAGGAAGACTAAGTCAGGAAAGAAGTTTTTGAATGACTTTTCAGAAGTTTAATTAATCATATTTCGGAATATTTCTATTTTAGAAAAACCCATAAGATATAAAGTAAGCTTTATGGATATAAAGTAAGCTTTATTTTTGGTCTGCATCATTTGTCAGAAGAAAAAAGTCTTCCATCTGTACTGCCATCTATTACCTCCAGATGCAACAGCATACAGCATAAAATGAATTGACTGCCCTATCATCAGTCAAACACATTAATCTAACATCTGCATACCTTTCCGCAGCTGACTTTTTTTTAAGAACAAAAACCAAGTTATAGAACCATTAAAGAAAGTCGCAGGATTCTGTTCAGTACTATTCCTACAAGAGTGTACTTTACAATCTATCCTATTTAAAAACTGGGAAAAACATGCATAACAGAAAATCGTAACTAGGAATAATGTAAAGATATGTTCATTATTTCTTTCACTTTTTTTAAAAAAAAAAGCCTCCACATGGAACGCTTTCATTAACCTTGCTCTACTATTCACTAGTCTTCAGGAGATGCTGAGACCTCAAAGAATAATTTTTATTAAATCTTTACACATTTCAATAACTATGTAAACTACTGGAATAAAGGTCATCCATCTTCTTTACCCTTCTTCCATACAAAGTCCATTAGCTAGCAAAAGCATTGCAGTCCTCGTGTTTGTTTTAGCAAAAAGACTTTCTGTTGGCCAAGGAGGAAGATTCCCCTTCTCTTTCTTGAAAACCTCCATGGAATTTTTAGTTTCTACAGCCATCAGCACAACAGTATAGACCTGTTTAATGTTAAGTAAATCTTTTTCATAGTAACATACACAAGCATTCTGTGAACAGAAAGAAACTGAAACTCCATAGGAAGGGTAAGAGCAGAGTTCACATAAAGCAAATAAATGTTTGAAGGTTAGGGGTGGTACTTTTGGTTTTTTTTTTTATTTATTTGTTTTGTTGTGTTTGGAAACAAGAAATTACTCGACAGTTTCTCTCACGTTGATCCTTTCAGAAAATTTCAGAACACAGTGAAATAAGCACTCTGTCTAAGGTTTATTAAGAACAAATAAGCAGAAAAAAACATGGCCAGATTTTCAACAGTTCCCATAATTTCTCAGAACTGTTTTAAAATAATATCTGTTCAAATTGTTTCATATCCTGGCATAAGTTTTGAGAAAAAAGCAAGATGTTCACATAATCATTGCTGCCAAGGTACCTAGGGAGGGAGTCAGACACCCACCTTCCACTACTGTTGCACCTTGCAGCCTTAACGGATGATGCATCTCTCTCAAGAAGGATGCCTAGATTATACACAGGGAGAGTTTCACTAATAAAGGTCTGACCTCACAGACAGTATTTGTGAAAATAAAACTGGCAAGACTCAGCTCATATAGCAAGCGTTTCTAAGATAATAGTGTAACTACGATGATGCAGAACTCCAAAATTCATAAACGTGATACAATACCTGCAGGAGACTTTCTATGGCATGAAAGCCACGAATTAAATTCAAAGCCCCACATAACAGACTAAGTACAAATGAGACGATCCCTGGCAGAGTGACAGGTTCCAGACGCTGATGAGGAGCTGCAAATCGAAAGATCAAAAAAAGATATCAGAAGTCAAAGCAGTATCTTAAGAAATATAGAAAAATATTAAATCTCCTTTTTTCCAGTGTCTTCTAGGTAACTGAAGCAAACCCCAAAACAAAATTTTGTTTCTTAAAGAAGAAACATTTTAAATATATCAACACAAGGTTTGGAAAGAAATTAAAGCATGTTTTTCTTCAATGCATAACTGTCTTATTATATTTAAGACAACTCAGTACATCCAATTTATTTAGTTGAGCCCTGAAAGCTGCTTAAACACACCAGGAAATCAATGGCAAATGATGCACTTGCTGGTGAAATTTGTCCCCAGTTAGTAGCCAGGTAATAAGTCACATTCTTAAGAGCTCCTCTCAAAACCTCCATTTTTCTTTAACACTAATGCATTAGAAGAATTATCAAGACTTATTTAGCTTACTCACTGAATGGAACACTATGAGGCAAAGCCTATTACATTCCCCTAACTTAAAAATAAAAAAAAATGCAGCCAGTGAGTACTACACCAAAGAAGACTGCTCTGAAACTACAGCTAATACCAATCTTACATCCTTGAACAGACCTTCCAGATACTGCTTAGAAGTCTCTCACAAAAGTTGTTAAAATTAAAACATACTTTCTTTGCACAGCAACACCTTCAGGCTTATCTAGGGTCACAAGAACATAACAGTTGCTTATGTTGCTCATTACTGTCCCTTTCCATAATTAATAACAGAGAGCAAATATGAAAAAACAATGCAAAAATCTAAACAGTCCAAGTAACACTGAGAAAACAACAGGACTACTGAACCATCCTTAAATCACTCTGTTCAAATCAATGAAGTGTAAAGATGTGAACAATGAGGTTAATGAACCGTAACATTAATAGAGAGAGGGGTGTCAATCCTGGTTGTATGCACTGAACAGATGCAGGAAAAAGGCTTTCCAGTTTATGAAGTTACAGAAACTAAACAAACAAAAAAAATGGCAGAAGCTATTTCACACTGATAAGCAGGCAGGGCTGTCCAATTACCAGTGTGCAGTAACTTAAAAATAAAAACTAGCTCAGTTAGCTCATTTGTGCTATATTTAATAATGAACTTAGGGGAATACTACTAGAAACAACCACTCTGTTACGGTTATATATGGTATGCGCATACCATACAGCAAAGGAGAAACTTTCAAGTCTAGCCAACAGAGTGGGCAGTAAATATCCAGAGCAAGTTCTTTTCAAGGATGGAGAGAAGCAATGATAGTGAAGGATTACGGAAGTAGTAGCAGACTTGCTAAAAAGACACAGTCACATTCAACACACTATTATTCAATAGCATTTAAAATTTGAAGAGCTGAAGAAGGAGGAAAGTGCAAACCTCTCATAATGCACAGCCCTTGGATGGTGAGTTTCTACAGCAGTTCAAGGAAGGGAGTGGAGAACTGAACAGAGAGATGCATGGGAAGGAACATACCTTTCAAAACAGCATGCAGTAGATGATTAAAGGTACATACGGGACTGCTTAAAAGATTCTACTCTATTCTGACACTGTAAAGTGAGTGGCACTGGTATGTGCCTGCCCAGGATAAGCAAGGATTAGGGAAGTTTCAAGTTTTTTGGCATGCTGGGAAACATCTAAAGGCGGGCCCTCAAACTGATTCAGAGCATTCACTTAATACCACAATCCTTAAACCCTGCTGAAGTTTTAACCCAGTTAAAAACCACACAATGCCACATGCACCTCCTACATGTGGTAAATTAAAGTTAAAAAAAAAAAAAAAATCAAGACCACTGAAATGAATGTGACACGTTTATATGAAATTGCTATCACTGACCTCATACACAAAGCACTTATTTTAGAGAATAGTTCTTTCAGCCACCACAGCTCTTTAGAATTTCACCTTCACAGATGCCTCCTAAAGCAACGCTCCTCTCTCCAGCTGCTCTAACTCATAGCACTGTGCTCTTAGCTTTTGTCACTGGATCTCACTGGGCAGAAACAATCAAAATTTTGATAAATATTAAGAGGTCCAAAAAAAAAAAAAAAAAGGATTATGTTAAGTGCTCATGTTTTACTTATTTTCATGGAGGTTTTTTCCCTTCAATAAGCTGTCCATTGAATAGGCCTTTTTCTCTCTCTGAGTGCCTTGCAAAGAGGAACATTCAGAGCATAGAACACGACATCTAAACTAAAGGACGTTATCTCATGGCAATTTTATGCTTTAAGAACACCACAGTGAAAAACTTTTTTTTTTTTTTTCAAAAAAAAAAGAAGTAATGTCAAAAGAAAGATTAATTCTACCACTCTGCATCTGTGACATTTAAGGATACAAATATGAAAGTCTGAAACTTACCTGCAGATATTTTACCAGTCCCCTTATACTCTGCTGCAGACAGATGTGCAAACCCATTAGCTGAGCCAAGTTCTGACAGGGAAATTTGATAAGGTGGCCTCAGTTTGATTTCTGTCTGCATGTCAGCAAGATTCATCTTTGTTGACAAAGAACGTGTGTTGTTGTATCTCTGTTTGGTCCTCTGAATGAAATTATCTGTGTAAAATTTAAAATAAAAGTTATAACCCTATGGACTTTGGTTAATTAAGTAATCTTAAACCATGCAGCTTTATGTACTACATACTTCACAATTTTTAATATGCTGTTTGAAATGATTACATTTATCTTGGAACATTCTAATACCATTTCTGTTTTGTGACTAATATATCATGTGCTACTTTATTCTGTAGTCAAAAAACCAAGCTCTAGAAATCTAATTACTTAATAACTGTGAATAAACTAATGTCTTTTCACTGCATGAGACTGAATGAACTGCTAATACAATGAATTTACTGCACTCATTCTGGCTTTTCTGATAGGTTAGTAAGTATCTTTATGAAAAGATCAACACCATTCAAGTATAAACTCTGGTATGAAACGTGACTGCAAAATATTCAGGCTGAGAAAATATAATATAATATTATACAAAGATTGCAGTAGACCCATGTTCTATATTAACAGCTAGTAAAACAAAGGCATAAAAAAGGGTTCAAAGAAATATTTATAAGGAAGACAATGTCATCCAAAAATTGTTAATAATGGACTGACTGAATTACAGGAACTAACTAAACAGAGTTATTTCCTTTATATTAATTTTACATATATTATAATTTCTACTACAACTGCAGTTTGTTTTAGTCTAATTCATTTTATAAGAATACTTAAAATAACTGTGTAGTATTAAAGCAACGGATATTAATAGAATCCATAACAGCATTTATCTGGTATACATTAGATTAGCTGTATTTGGAGCTTGCGTAACAGAGGACTAAATGCCTCAGTATATTCTAAGACAAAAATCTCTCCCTTTCATGTACTGAACAAAAACTGCAGCACACCTAAGAACTAACATGAAATTGCATTCTTTTACTTGAGAAACAAATGGAGATCAATGTCTTCACAGGTTACCTATTTCAACAGGTATGAAGTCAAACTGCTCCATGTATTATTAACTAGGTGAAGCCAAACTCCAGATTTGGTCACACAAGGCTTAAGCAAAAACCTACTTGAATAAACAGAAAGACTATAAACAAGTTTGGATAGAACTCTAATTGCCTAATTCAATGCTCAGAGAAGTATAGTTTTTTATTGACCCTAATGAGAGCTAATTAAGATTCTAAATCCACCTGAAGTACAGCTATAAACTGCCTCGTATAGTTTTGTTTTGTGTACATTAAGTTACACATCTATTTAAATATTCATTTATCTTGGTTCAAGAACAGACATGAAAAGAAATCAGATCTTTACCGAACTCTATAAAACAGTACGGTCTGACAGCAGTATTTGTCTTCATCATGTTGTAGGTAGTGATGAATTCTTTCTGAAGCTCATCCAGGAAGCAGAAAGCCAGGACACTGGGATAATTTTCAGTGCACAACATCATGTAACTTACTCCCAGAGAACTGATAAAACTGTAATTGAGAAAAAAAAAAATCAAATTTAAATCTGGGTAACACATAGTTTCACTAGTTTGATCTTGTATTCTGTAATCAGAAAAGCAAAAACCTGTTGTGGGGTAGCAAAGGAATTAATGATTACTGAAAAGTCAAATGGTATTCTAGTAGAAAAATAATTTAGTTTAAGTCAAGAAGCAAAAGCTTATCTTCAGAGAGCAGGAAAGGGCATGTGGTTCTTGTTAAAATACATTAGGAGGACATAAAACTGATCCAAAAAGTAACAAACACCTCGTTCTCCAGAGAGAGCAAGGATGACTAGAGATGGCAAATACAAAGTCAGAATTTAATACACACAACCCTACTATGTTTAGGCAATTCATTATACTTCACTTTTTCATGACACATATTCAAATTTCTTCAAGATCTTGACATATAAAACTTACACTATTAAAAATACTCAAAGATAACTCATAAAAACCTCTTGATTAAGCCTTATGTCTCATTCTCCAAAGTTTTTTTTTTAATCTAATCAGTTTACAAGCCAACTACAGATGAAATTTAAAAAGATTAACTATTGACTTTCTTCAACAACAGTTCCACGTTTTACAAATAATTAAAGGAATGATTCAACACCTTACTGTATTACAGGAAATTATTTACTTTGTGTTCCTTACTTATACAAAGAGAACCTCCATTTGCCCTGTGTTTGTACCTGCAATGTGGAAGTATCCCAGAAGTTCAGCGCAGGACTGATCTCATATACTACATACCCATTTTGTAATGTCTCTACTCTTGTTTGCAGAATGATCGTATGATGTGATGTTTAAACAAGAAAATGCGGATGATAGTTGGGAACTTATTTTTAAAATAAATCAAGTGTTCAGCCTTGGAAACTTCAACTCATCTTAAAACATCAAAACAACAAATGGAAATAACTAGAAGTTACCATTCAACAATGAGGTAAAACACGCGGCTACTGACCATGTTTTATACGAAGCACTGAAAGGCTGGCAGGCAAGAATACTGAAAATATTAATTTCTAGCATAAAAATCGAATTAAAAAGTCTACTAAAGCAAAGGGATGCGCAATTTCTTGCAACTGATCCATCAGCATACTTTGAAACTGCTTTCCCAAAAATGCTCTTGCACTGACACAAAGAATCAAAGACACACTGACTGGCAAGATTTAGTCCATGCTGGCCCTGATCCTGAGCAATGCAGGACACTCACATACACATATGGGATATGACAGACACGTCTCACGTGGGAGATGGAGAAGGCTGAGAAGAAAACCTTCTAGGACCAGACAGGTGGTATACTCTTCCTCCACAGCAAGTTCTAGCTAAATGTCAACACACTTGCTAGGGGCTAGGATGAATCACGACCTCATTTAAAATAGCAGATAGCTAACTTATAATTTCAATTCAGCTAAAGTGCAACTGAACTACCAACTAGGCACAGGTGTCAGATTACTAATACTAAGGAAAAAGGTCACATGGAAAGGTAAAATTCTGAGTAAGCAGTAGATTCAGATAATTATTTCAAGATAATCAAAAGTTCACACTGCCGATGGCGGGGGGGAGGCGGGCAAAAAGCATCTTCTGAAGTATTACTTAATCAACACTGACATGTAGGTACACTATCAAACTGACTAGCTCCAAAACTATAGGAACTGTTACTAAGAAGTCTTAATCCACAAGCGTGAAAAGAAAACCAACAGCATTGCAGTGAAAGTGCTGGATGGAGCAGCAGGACTGGCAGAATCCATTCAACCAGTCCAGGCCCTACTGCACACTTCACCTAGAGTGGAAAATTATTCCCACTCCCTCACTCTGTGTGCCATAGTATTTTTTATCTCACAGCTGATGATAATAGTATACATTCAACTAATATTGACATACACACAAAACCCTCTTGACAACATACCATAAATGAAAAAAAAAAATCATTCACACAAACAGAACGAGGCTTCCACAATATTTCTTAAAATATTTACCATTTATAATATTTGAATGATATTAAGATGATAGGGAAAGGTGGGAGAACAAGATGAACAGTTTGTCTGAGAACAGAAAATCATGGCATGTTTTTAACCAAACTCCCATCAACGTATTTATTTAGATTCAGACTCCACATGCTGTCAGTCAGGATAAAAAACTGTCGACACAACCAAGGCATGGAAAAGGTAGCAAAACACAAAAAGGAAGCAAGCACAACTCGTTGCCTCTACTGCGAGCACAGTATAAATAATAATTATCATGTTATGCTTCTTTTTTAGGTCACGTTTTCTCTGATACCAACAGAAATTCTGAAGTTACAACAGAAGCACTGTAGGGCCTAACTCCATAACAACATACACATGAGGTTTCAAAAATACTGGGTTATAAATGCATTTGGGTAATGTTTAAATTTATGTAGACTAGAAAGAGAAAACAAATACTAGTTGAAATAGCATGACAAAGAACAAGTCTGACGATTTGAATGTGAAAAGCTACCTTGAAATTAATAAATATGCTTTTAGTAGGTCAACAACTTCAGTACTTATAAAAATATTGTCTATTTCAAACTAGAACTTTCACTGAAGTATGGCTAGGCTTCAATCTCTCTACAAGTTCTCAATTTTTAACTTCTGATACACAAATAGTGCCAAGAATTACTCTTACTTTGATTAATCATTTCTATCATACACCTGTTAACTATAAATTACAGACTGATATAAAAAAAGGATATTAAAATACATAAAAGAGAAGTCTTACTTTATATTATAGTGCCCAGTTTTCAAAGTACATCTATCAGGAAGCTGAGAAAGTTTCTTTGAGAGCATTTTAAAATATTTTCTACATTCTTGCACTCCTGTGCTTTGATCGTAATCAGTAGATGCAGACAGTGGGAGTCCATCCCTCACACGGACCACAGAGGCAGATAAAATCATAGACATTGCCAACAGAGTTAATGACAACCTAAAAAAAAAAAAAACAAAATAAACTTAGAAACACAGATGAATCAGAATTAAGGTAGAACTAAAAACAAAGGAGTTAACTGTGATTAACCAACTTGTGCAAGCTGTATACTGGCTGATGGGACACATGGATAACTTTCAAACCTAACTCAGATTAAAGCCCTAACTAAATAGGATCCATTAGTCTATGTGAAACACAAAGTAGCAGCAAATTTAGTGTCACATTTTCAAATATATATTTTTAAATCTGAATTGCCATAAATCCTGGGTGATACGCTATTATTTAGCCTTAGCACTACTGTACTTACATTCTTCACGATGTCTTATTTTTTTTTGGTTGGTTGTTTTTTGTTTTTAAATGAGATAGCAATTACATGCAAACAAAAGAGAACGATAGCTGGAGAGGAAAAACATTTACTACAAGGAAATGCCAAATGGAAAATTTATCCAGGTCCTGATGAAGTAACAGTGTTGATGTTCTTTCAATTGAATTGTATTACTGCTCAAGTATTTTGACAAACAGACACTTAGGCAACTTTTATACTTTCAAATAAGAAATCAAGGAATCCAGATAGCAAGAAATGTAATCCAGCTCTCCTAAATTATAACAGAATTTCTTAAACATGAGATATTTCATTTTTATCTGGGTCTCCCTCTTTAAATCTGCAAAATGCGTTTATCAGTATTACACAAATACTGGGCAGGTTGAAACAGCACTTGCAAAGCCTATGTGCTTTTCCAGTATTTATCATTTTCAAAGCATAACAAATAAAGCTTGGTGAAATCCAGCCTCCTAACAAAAATTTAAAAAAAAGTGTATTTGAACATTTTCCCACACAAAAGGCGAAAAATTCTAGCAAGCATTTAACAGCATAAACACTTAGCCTGTAAACAGTCTTTCAAGACAGAAGACACGTTTAAAACTTTTAAGTTCTTCAAATGTTATGTTAAAACAAAACATCCAAAAGTTTAGCAAGCCAAGCTCTATGCAGATTATTTTAAGAGGCTGAATACTCTGACAAGTGGGCGAACTGCTAGAATCTATATGAAGCCAAAAGCAAACACTTCCTTACACAACTTCTAACACTGCTCTACTGACTCCTACCACTTACTACACCTATCACTTCAGAAATTATGAAAAAAATAGTTTTTGCCTCCCTCAGATGATGCTCCTGAAGTTTCATATAGTCATAAAATGAAACGGAAAACAGATTTATGAATACAGCTGAAATATGCTTTAGTGCACAATATTGATGTGTTTATAGCACCTTTCAAACCATGACATTAACGGTGCTTTACAAGCCCTAGCAATTCAAGGACTCTGTTCTGAAACTTAGGAATCCAACTTTTCCCCAAATAGCACTGCCTCTTCATAAAAGAAAGGAAATAGCTGTTTTTCCCTTGAACTCTCCCCTTTCCGATTCCCTACTCCCCAGAGGTTATACGCAAGGATACTTACTAAATAATAATCAATAATCATTTTTTTGAAGTACATTTACTGCTCATAAAGACACACATAATAATTGCATGTTGTAATTTCTGATTTAAGAAGCTTGGCTTCGTCAGCAAACTTTAACCTGCTTTGAGATGCTGAATAAGTTCCCAACGAATATCCTTCTAGTTCTACTTCCACAGCATACCAGCCTTCCACCAAATTCCTAGCAGCGGCACAAGTCACCGTTGCCTGTAATCTTCTGAGTGCCTTTGGGCTTTTATAAGGTACGCTTGTTTTTCACCATGTCCCTAGAGAATTCCCCATTGTACAAAACACTTTGATCAGCAGGATAACCAACAAAAAGCAGCCAACCAGAAGACACAGCACCTTCAGGACTTCCTAGAGGTACGCATTCTGGAAATTTAACCTGCAGTCCTAGGAACTTTTACCCATCTGTGTTTAAGTTCGTGCACACACTCCCAGCAGGACAATTCACATGGAACACACACAGCATCCATTTTCTTAATTACACTGCTAACCATACAACCATAGTAGCATGCTCTGGAGAGCATGACAAAATTGCAGAGGAGCTCTCCATAGCAGCGGTTCTCAGACAATAACCACTGCTACCATTTGGGACCCAATTCTGGGAGGGAATTCTGTGAACTACATCAATACAAACATACAAACAGTAACAGGAGAGCAAAGGTTAGAATTCCTCTCATTAACTTACTTGCACAAAATGGAATTTCATGAATCTGCATTTCCCCTGATGAAGCAAGTAACTTCATTAGCACCTAACGTGAAGAAAGGAACGTTACTCCATGTCCTACTTCAGGAACAGGTAGCACGTATGGCAGCACTGCAGAAGAATCTTGGAATCCTGTTGCCAGGTCTCTGAAGGAAAAATATTGTTCTGGTCACTTAAATGATCTTGATCATTATAGTTCATGTTGAGCTATCTGATGAGATAAGAACAAACAGAAAAAAATAATAATGAAGAATGTATTTACTGCCTAACAACATTCTTAAGCTCTTTTTGTGAGGTCACGCTTACGGGAAAGGCCTGAATACACCCTGAGTAGATCATTCAGATGTACTCAAACAAGGAAAAAAAAAATTAACAGAGTAACAAAAATATTAAAGTGTTCCTACACTCCTTAAGAGAAGCTGAGGAATCTCCATTACTTCAGCCATTTAAACTAGGAACAAACACGTATCCACCTGTACAGTACATTACTAACTTATATAATGTAACCTTTTGACTCTGAATCCTACCATTCACCTCATACACTAAGTTTAATTAATTTATAATCCACCCCAATTAGAAACCCGAACACTTTAGGAAGGTAACACCACACAACCATACCTATATTTCCACAGCATTTGGATTCTCAGCGTCAGTCTAACGTGAGTTGTTTTACCGTTAGGGACAAGTAGTGTGTCACTACCAACAAGATGTACGCATGGGCAACAATGCAAACGATAAAGACCGCTTCAGACCCCTTTTCCGTAAATATTTGCATAAATCTAGAACAAAAGTAGTTACTTTCTTCAGAGCTCACATTTACAGAAATTACTCTTTTAGAGAATATCTCCTCCACAGGCCACCATTAAAACCTGCCAGTTCTCCTCATGTACTAAGAAATCACACAAGGGAAAAATTGTGTCTGTCATAACACCAACAGATAACCAGCTTTTGTTACTGTCATTTAAAAAACCCTCCCCGTGAAAAGATATACTTCTTTCTCAGCCTCCTTAAAGCAGAATCAGAAAGGTACCCAAGAAATGAAGTTAACAGAAGTATTATTTTGCTTTCACGATCACCTGTATGTACAGAGGTATGTTGTACATACACTGTAACACAACATTCAGCCTCGCTTGCAAATGCATTCACATAGAAGAAAAGCTTACCAGATCTTCAAAAAGAAAAGGCTACTTTACTCAATTCTCAAAACAACAGCACTTCACACAAGGCATCAACAGGTAAACTGAGTTTGAAGAAAGAGTTTTAAAGTTATGGGACTAGTTTCAGAACTAAATTTAAATGTTTTATTTATCTATTCAAAACTGCAGATATTAACTCATCCTAACATTACAAATCCCACAGTTCTTCCTCAAAAAGAAGCCTATACCCTTTGAACACTTGAAGATTACACTTCCACCACAACAAATGGCCTATAAAACCATCACAGGTACAGAGAAATGAAGAGAGCCTGGGTTTGCTACCCTGTTCTGTCCAAGAACTGAGGGAACGAGCAGTGCTGGGCTCACGGGTAACCTACACGGTTCAAAACATGTAGTTAGGCAGAGCAACTGCTTGTCACAGGACACTGTTGATGCTATGATGCTACAAAAATTCAAGAGGCAACTGGAAAAGTTCACAGCTATGTAGGTTATTGAAACTAAGCCACTTCCCCTTTCACAGGGAGATTCTGAGCCCCAGACAACGACATGGAGAAGCATCTCTCTGTGCTTGTGCTGTTCTTACCTTTCCCTGTGTGCATCTGTTTCTGGCCCGTCTCCACTGATTTCCCCTCACACCAATGCTTAACAGCCCTTCCTGCAAATGGAAATTGGCAGAACTCAGGAAAAAGAAAGACAAGGAGAAACCGGCCCCAGGCAGGAAAGAGAGAAGCTGACTGGCCTGCCTGGTGCCGTTCCACCCTCTCCAGAACTGTCCAATGTAACACACGTCAGCCTCCACTGCTCTCACAAACAGGAGCTGCCACGTGTGGCTGCAGCTTCATTTCTTCCCATGAGACAGATGATAGAAAACAGAGCCTGCCTTACCATTACTTTTTTTAAAGAGAGATGCAATTATCATCTAGTTTATTTGTGTCACGGTGACACCTGGTCCCAAGGCAGCATCCGTAAAAGCCTTAGGAAGGGTATATATTGCAGCATTGCTAACAGATTGATCTTCTGATTAATAATCTGATAATAAATGCCCTACACCTATCCGAGGTCTCCTTGTAACTTCTTAGGAGGAGGTGATCACCTCCATTTGATCTAAAAACCAGCCCAGATCCACAGAAGCCGCACAGACACTGCGGGCAGCCCTCGAGCCGCATCAACCCTCTCCTCCTGCCCTGACAGCCCCCAGCACCCCCACAACCGAGCCGCTTCTTGCCAGCACGCCGCCTCCCCCGACACCTACCTCCGCACCACACAACCGGGCACGGCCCCCGCGCTTCCTCCAGGCCCTCAGAGCAACCCCGGGCAGCTCACGGGCAGCAGCCATCACCCCCCCCCCCCCCCCGCCCCCAGCACCCAGCTCGCCTGACAGACCCGAGCCGCGCGACCGGCCCCCGCCACCTAAACACAGCCTGGCCGTACAGCGGAGGGCTGCAGGGGCCGGGGAAGCCAGGCCGGGCCGGGCCGGGCCGGGCCGTTCTAGGCCGTACCGGGCCGCCCCAGGCCCCGCAGGCCCCGAGCAGGCCGCGTTGCCTAGCAACAGCAGCAGGCCCCGCGGGCAGCCTCACCGGAGCACCGTGGCGGCGGCCGCTGCCGCGCTGCACGCTGGGTACCGGCCACGTCCGCCACCGGCGGGAGCGCCGCTCACGTGACGCCCGCGCGGCCCCGCCATTGCTCCGCCGCAGCGGCTCCCCGGGCGGGGCTGGGGGCGTTGCCATGGCGACGCGCCGCGGCCGGGCCTGGGCCTGCGCGGGGTGGATGGGGCCTGGGGCGGCCCCGCCTGGTGGGGGCCGGCCCTGCACAGGGCGGGCGTGGGGTCTGCAACGTCCCGTCCAGCCCGAGGCGATCCGGGGTTGCGTTGTGCTCTTCGTGTGTCACCGTGCAGTCAGTCCTTGGTTTCCACTCAGTTTAATAAAGGGTTGTGGGACGTGGCACTGCTTGGCACCGTGTGGTTCGTGAGGTGCGCCCTCCCAACGGGGTGGCTGACGTGCCTGCGGGTCAGGGAGAAGCGACACAAGTGTCACCAGTGCTCCTTTTGCTCATTCCCAGTCAAATAACAGTCAAATAACTCCGAGTGACGATACAAAAATGGAAAATCCCATTACCAGTCCCAAAGCGAGACTCCTATCTTAAAGCTTTCCTCACCAACACAAGAGCATTTTTCTCCATTACTCTTTATCGTTAGCATTTCCCTGCAGTTTTAGTCTGCCAACTCAGATCTCCGGGGGAAGCAGCCTGTTTCCTTGCTAACACCCTTTAATTTCTCCGTCCGCTGCTGGCTGAGCTGTGCAAGTGGCTGCAGCACTGCATAGTGCCAGGTACAGGCACCATGCCGCACACTTTGGGCTTCCTGGTTCTGCTTGGCCTTGCTCCGGAGCAAGGTGGCCAGCAGGGCAGCACCAAAACACATGAATATCTCCCAATTCAAGTCTGCCTTCTCTAGGCAGCATCACTTGTAAGTGGATGCCCACAGCAACCCCAGGTGCCAGTGTAGGGGTCGAACTATCTCTCACCCAGACCTTGAGGCAGGAGGCGTGAGCCCGGTGCCCAGTGCTGTGGTAAAATGGCTCCGTGAGCAGCCTGCCGCACGCTGCTTGTGCTGCAGCTTATTTGAAGTTAGTATCTTGGCCTGCCAGGAAGAAACCGTGTCCCTGCTGGGCTTTTGTAGAGCTGAGCACAAGAACATCTCAATCCTGACTGAGGAGGCACAACTGCAGCGTATGTTAGGAAGATAATACACTAATCTAAATAATTTCTAGAGAGCCCTTATCCTGTACAAACAGAGTGCAGAGCATTACAAGCTGCTACACAATTTAACAGGGTATGATAGCATCTACCAAATGCTGAGAAGTAGTGATTGCTTAATTAGAGGCTGCCTAAAGGTCTGTGATAAGTGCATACGTGTGTCATTTTAATATTTCTAGCTCTTCTGAACTGTTTATCTTTCAACCCTAAAATTCTCCTGACCATTTGTAAATGCTTTGAAGGCAAAATGACAAGCATTTTACATTTATACAAAAAGAACTTGAAAAATTATATACACATCTATTAGTTAATACTTACATATTCCTAGGGAGAAAAAAAAAAAAAAAAAAAAAAAAAGCAATGTTCTTTATTTTCAGGTGAACCTGGCCCCAGAAGGTTCAACAAACTGCACAAGGTCACTGAGGGAGGCGGTGGCAGAGTCAGAAGTGAAGTTACAGCTCGAGTGCTTCCAGCTCTCACAGTGAACTTAAATCATACCTGTTACTTAAGAATTTGCATGGCTAACAAGCCAGATACATTTCAAGTATCTTTTTTTTTTTTTTTTTCTTGTCCCACTGGCTCCCCTAAGACAATGAAGCAGTAAAACATTGTTAGAGGGTACCACACAGGGAATAAATTAGGGAAAGCTGAAGCAAGAGATAAAAGTAAGATTTGTAAGAAGTAAATCCAGTCAGTACAAAGGCAAGTCAAGTAAAGGAATGTAGGTGTTCGGAAAGGAGGAGAAAGAAGGAGATTAAGAGGAGCACACAAGTGGGTATGGACAGCACCAGAGGTTGAAGAGAAGTGGTGCCAGGTACGTCCCTGTGGTGTCAAAACCCTCAGAGATGGCAGTGAGGAGCCTTTTTATGGGTGCAGCAAAATAATAAACCCATGTGACTGCTTAATGTGCCATCAGCCAGCTGGAGATTAAAACAACAGCCGAGACAAGTTAGAATGGGATTTTTCTCATCGAAATTGCCCATTGTGAAGCTGTTGCTTTTGCCCCTCAGTCACCGCAGGGGGAGCCAAGAGGAGCAGCCTCATTTATCCACTGGGGTTTTGGATGACTAGCGGTAGGGAGGATAAACTCGTGGCCTCTCTATGCAGTGTTTAAGCATGGTTTCTAAATAAGGTTTCCCAGAGGGAAAATACCCAGCCTGAGGAGATGGCAATAGTTGTGCTCCAGTGATGGAGTCACAGGAGAGGCACAGAGGCCAAAGAAGCCTTAAAGGTTACTCAGAAAATTCTACCTCAGCTTTCTTTGTGGCAAATTAAACCATTAAAAGCCCAGTGGGTGTGGAATATACCAGATCTCTGATCCACTTTGTAACCCATTTTTATGGGGAAAAGTGCTACCACATTCCTTAGCCTTATCTGATTTAGACTAATCAAATTCAAAGCCTTTCATCTTTTCCTAAAATTTATGTTTACCAAACATCCTTATAATTCTGTTGCTCCTTTCTCTGGACCTTGCCAACTTTTTCTATATCTTAAAGTTTGGTGCTTGATGTGGGGGATTTAGCTGGAAACCAGACTAATAATGCAATAGTGTGCTTCCCATTTCTTCTACAGAAATGCCAATTCTCATGAAAACACAGATATATCAAATCACTGTCTGTTAGTTTATGTTCAGTGCAGCCCAACTTCATCACGAGTGCTTAAAACTCTAAATCAGGCTCCTGACATCATGACATGGGCTAAGAACGCATGATATTCTAACAGTTCTGCACTCTAAAAAAACTCCATCTGATTTGAAAGGTTTTAGACAAGCTAATCACATGAGCTAAGATTATATTAGTTCAAATGACTAATTAGAAATTAGAAAAATTAATACCAAGGCCATTGCTTTCCAGGCTTATGAACTGCTCTTGCTAACAGAAGTGCAAGCAAGGTCATGAAAACAATCAGCAGAATATCCAGTTGATTTCCTTGCTTCTGTTTTAAATGCCTCTCCACTGATTCAGACTTAAGGGCCTGTGCTAGGCACAAGAGTTTCTTTCACGCAACAATAGTGTTTAATTCTCAAGGGCTTTACAAGTCTGAGGCCACCTCGCAACATCACATAAAGTATCTCAAAGGTAATAAATGCAGATGATAGAACAAAATAGTGTTATCCCAATGGCCCTTGTTGCAGTAGTCCCCAGCATGATCTCCTGCATAAAGAACATCATATTTCTGAAAAGTAATCTTCATGCTGCATCTCAATTAGTTTGAAAAGCGGCATGTTGTTAATGCATTTTTATTTACAAGGCCATCAGCATTTTGGGCTTATGGAAGTAACACGAGTGAGCTTCTCTGATGATCATGTCCCAGGCCATTCCTACAGTAATGGGGCTTTTCTTTTCTTTGGGGCTTTTCTACTTTATTCCCTGTCTGGTAGAAGAAGCTGATCTGGAAAGCCACATTAATATACTCCTAGTACACATAATCCCTTTAGTTCCCTACATGACTGTAACCGAACACATTGCAGACTTTGTTTGTATTTAAATATGTTCATATGACGGAAAGTCCTTCCAAGCTGATCCCTTAATGAGGCCAAATATTTCATTAGGAGCCATTTAAACAATTATAATAAATAAGAATATTATTTGCTAGTAAAATTGTGCCATAAACACTCTTGTTTATGTTCAAGGAACTCTTAGTCCCTAAAGAAATTTGTCTTTACGATTATAGCTACAACAAACTTACTCGAGTAGGAAATAAACACATATGGCTTTGTAATCCACAGTTAGGATGTTCTATTTGAAATTTAATTCAGAAGGATATAAAGGTTTCTTAGGACTGAAAGGATTATTAGGGACTGTAATATCTAATGCGATTATAAGATAGAGGTGGTAGCTCACTCTAATACAAACTCGGTAAGATACAGGAATACACTAAGGCACAGGCCCAGAAGGACCTTCTGGGTTATCGAATCCAGTCTCCAGTTACTACAGGCAACTGGATCAAATAATCTATAATACATTTTGTGAGCTTCATGCTAAAACTAGGTGTTTTTGTCCCATAACTTGGTATTGGGCTGACATGGCAAGGGTTTGGTAGCAGGGGGCTGCAAGGGTGGCCTGTGTGAGCAGGGCCCAGCAGCTGCCCCGTGTTAGCTAATGGCCAGCTCCAGCTGCTCCAAAGGGACACACTGCTGGCCAGAGCTGAAATATGAGTGACACTGCTTGGGCCTCTGGGAGAGCAGATTTAACAAAGGGGGGGAAAAAATGCTGTGCAACAGCAGCTGGGAGAGAGAAGAGTGAAAAATGTGAGAGAAGCAGCCCTGTAGGCCCCAAGGTCAGTGCAGGAGGAGGGCAGGAGGTGCTCCACACACGGAGCAGAAGTTCCCTTGTGGCCTGTGGAGAGGCCCCCGGTGGACAGGTGAATGTGGCCTGAAGGAGACCTGCAGCCCGTGGAGAGGAGCCAGCACTACTCGGGGGGAGGAGGTGGAAGAGGGTGGATGGGGGGAAGGTGTTTGTAGTTAGCTTTTAGTTTCTCACTGCTCTAGTTTGTTAGAAATAGGCGATAAATTATATTAAACTCCCTATGCTGAGTCTGTTTTGCCCATGATGGTAATTGGTGAATGACCTCCCTGTCTTTATCTCAACCCTTGAGCCCTTTCCATCATATTTTCTGCCCCTCTTCATTTGAGATGTGGGAGTGAGAGAATGGTTGTGGTGGAGTTCAGCTGCCCAGCTGGGTGAAACCACCACAAATTTTTACATGCTCAGGTGAATAAACACCACCAAATTCACAGCACAAGTTATTTGTGGTCATTTATATACACTTGTTCTTACAGCAAGGTTGTCCCCTAGTTTTAGTATTTCCCTTACCAGAGGTATTTGAGAGCGATCAAACTTCATATCCATCAGCTACCAGGCTAAATGAGTATAGTACACACACTTTCGTTTCCAAAGAGGTTCTCCAGTTCCCTGTCATCTCAGCAGCTGTTTTCTGTACCAGGTTCAGTAAGAATCCAACTTTCTTTAATGTGAGTGATCATGGTCACATTATTATCCCCAAATCTTTCTGTGGTCCTATACGAGGGTATTCATACTTCCCCTTCTCTGCTGGAGATGTCTCTCCTACTGCATTTTAGCATTTCAGTTGCCTTTTCCATCCCCACACCATGCTGGGGCAAAGAGAAATCTTTATGCGTTGTTGCTGGTTTCCTGCAGGAGTTTTTCTGCTGTCAGCTCTCCGACCACTTGTGTCACCTCACTCACAGGGACATTTCGTTCTCATTGTATGGAGTTGTGAACCTTCCCTGCACTGATGAAACCTCCTAACTCATGACTTCAATAGATTTTAATTATCAGACACCTCTGTTTTCTACATTGCCACTAGGGAAATATTAAATAATTATGAGTCCTAGGAACTCCAGATAATTCCCTTTCAACACAGCTCAGCTTTTCTTCTAGCACCCTGCATGCCTCATGGGTGCTCTAAAAATCTCAGACTTTTCCAGGTAGGGGATGTAATTTTACACACGGCTCCTAATTGGCTACTTTACTGAAGTCTGGACACCCAGATTTTCCTTCTTTGTCCGGCTAATTAGTTACTGTTCCAAAGACAGCTATTGAGCTAGTTTGGTATTATCTAGCCTTAGTAAATGCCAACTCCATTTTATTCAGTTTTCCATTAACTGCCATGACTTCTACAATTCTCTCCTACCACAGTCTTTCCTAAAGCCTGGCATAAAACATTGATGTACACAAAACCAAATACATTGTGCTTTTTGAATGAAAATCATGTTTTATTTGTCTTCAGAATAGATTTATTTACATCAATATGTATTTTTGACGAGCAGGTATGCTTGAGCAGTGATTGTAAACATACATACTGGATGCCTTGCTGTATTCACTGGCAGAAATGCGTATGCATCCTTTTTACTTTATTCTTAATATTGCTAGTAACAATTTTGAAAATGATCAGAATATAAATTCAGCAGGCTGCTCCAATGGGACCAGGCCTCATAAAAAAGAGCCTTTTCTCTAGCAGGTTGATAGTCCAACTCAAAAATGATGCATGTTGCAGAATATCAGAGAACAAAGTGTGTAGTAACGTGGCTTGTAAGGTGATGACAGGTATAATGCATGAAAGAAATACAAATTTTGCAGAAATGGAGAAGAGCGAAGGAGTACTTGGACCAGAGGTACTGACTGATTGTTCCAGATAGAGATAAATTACACGTGGTATTGTTTTGTGCTTCATTTTTATTTTTAATTATGTTGTGTGCAGTACACAAATTGAAAGTAGAGCTGGTAAGAAACTAAATCGAGACTTGAATTTCAAGTCCAGCACTGACCCACAGACTCTGTGTGTCCTTGGGCAATTTTTTTTTTTTTCCCCTCTCACCGCCTCATCTGTAAAACAGAGATAACACCATTTCTTTTTTCCCAACCTGACTATTTACATAATAAAAGCCTTTCCATGCATGACAGTCTCTTATATATTTGTACAGCATCTAGCATAATGAGGACCTAGATCTTGGGACTACAGTACAAGCAATGCACAACAATTAAGATTACACATCTATCCAAAATAAACCTAATGCACTTAATACTATGGTACCTCACTGGAGAGACACGACTATTACACAGTGAACTCTGCTTCTGCAGTCCATCTTTTTGTTCTGCTCGCTCACCTCTTCTCTTTAGAAGGCTTTGGTAGAGTAGTTGTTTCTATGAACAGAAGGAGTTATCCTATTACTACCTCCTGCAGAGGTGATGGACCCATAAATCCTCAGGGACCTCTGCCAGGAGCTCAGCAATATCATGAAGAGGCTCTGTATTTCTGTAGCAGCTCTCCCATGGCCCCTGGCATCAGGGAAGATCTACCTCAAAGGCAACTTGCTCCACTCTGGAAAGGGAAAATAGACCTCAGCCCAAATTGTCTTCTCCACATCATCACTGGGGAAGACCACATCACCTCCGCAGGCCAGCCCAAGCACAGCTGCCCTTGCTCTCTCTTGTAAACAACCCCCAGACTGTTAGAGAGGTCTTGGCAAATTCTGGGGATGCAATAGGAGATGTTGGACCTGATCGTCCTGTTCTATGCTCAGAGAGTGGGGTACATGAGTAAAGTGTCCCTTACCAGCAATGTGGATGCTATAGGAGGGTATTGTTTATTATTATGGTGCACATTTTCCTAGGAAGTGTTATCCTATACACAGCAATTTATGCTCAGCTTGGAGAAAGTTGGCTTCCCACAGCAGAGTTGTTGGAAAGAGACAAGAGAAAAATGCTGCAGCTGTGATTCCTGACACGACAGAAATGTGATGTGACGAGAAAAAGCACTCAACCTCACACAGCTGTGAGGGAGGGCTATTCCTAGCCAGACACTGGATATTTTACCCAGCAAAAGTTCTGAGATTTTGCCATATTTCACCTCAGCCCCTACTCATTGAGCAGACCCATCCTTCCCTTTGTGTCCCCTTGGCCTCCCAGCCATCAAGAGACCCGCACCAGGGTAACAGAGACCCCCCAAGAGCCCCAGAGCACCCCGCTGCTCTCAGCACCACCACCTGGACAGCCTGCAGAACCCCTGCCTACGGGGTAGGGGAAGCTCTTTCCCCATCACCTGCATGGCCAGAAGATAATGCCAAAACCGTGCTCTCGGCAGAGATCCAGCTGGGCCTGTGCTGGGATTCCCCTGCACGCCGAGAGGAACTCGAGGGGAGGGCGCCTCGCTGCCCTGTGCTGGCAGGCCCGGGCCCAGAAGCCCGGCTGGCTCTGCGGGTACTTGGCACCACAAGAAGTAAAAACACGCGTAAATTAGAAGCTCTCCAGGCCAATTTTCTTGTTTTGTCCCAGCGTAACTGACTGAGGGCACTTCACTTAATGTCTGCGGCAGTAATCCAGCCTCCCCCTGTGCAGGTGACAACTTTTAGTGCTGCCCGTGTGTGGGCAGATACACGGCTGCATTCATTTAATTGGGTAACACTGCTCTGGCTGAAAATACATTTAAAAAAAAAAAAAAAAGTCATCAGTTTTTTCTCTTCTTTCTCTTCCCAAGTTTGTCACAAACAAAAAAGGACAAGAAAAGTGATGGCAACTGGGTTATTAATAATACATAGTTAGCAACTGATTAATTTGGTTTCGCGTGCTGTGCAAGGAAGACTGCACTGTTAGGGCTATTGTTTTATGGGAACTGAGACCAGATATCATATGTCTGTTACAAATGTTAGGCACAAAATTAAACACCCACACATACTAAAGGACCATCAACACGGTGGGAAGAATTATTAATTTTGCAAGCAGAAAAATGACAAAGCAGAGGAGTGATAAATGCTCTAGACAGATCCAGAGCTCCAATTTAACGCACACGATCAGGTCCTCTTTTCACAAGTAAAGTCTCCAACTCCTGCCGTGTTTTATACTTCTCCATCATTTAGCTGTGCACATATTTGGCATTTAGAGTGACGGATTTACACATTTGCTACCAAATGAGCTGCAAGAGCTAATCAGCTCACGCAGAATTGCACATATTAATGAAGAAGGCTCTTCTGCATGCCTGTGATGTAGACACCCACTTAACTGGGGCACCAGAGACTAATTTGAAAAGATTTTGTTCACGTAGAAGCCTTTTTCCTATGATGAATGCTTGAAGGGAATTGTTTTGTAGACAGGGAGGGAGCAGTATCTGCAACATCTGACTAACTGGTACTCATTACTGAGTGATTCAAGAGCAGTAGGAAGGATAAATTATTAGTGGCCAAAATCTAATGAGAATAATTAGCACTGTGATGCTTTCTAAGCAGGCACGCACAAACTGTTCCTTAAGGAGCATCATCCCCTGCAAGAGAGGCAAGTACTCTGGGCACAAGGACAGAGGAGATCCAGGGCAGGAATCTCACAAACCAAGGACCAATTTGTGCAGCCAAAAGTGGTAACACCTAGACATCCTCCTACATTTAATTGTTTAATTACAAGTTGGCACTGGAGCAACGATTGCCTAAATCTGCGGCAGACACTCTCCCC